>NC_084741.1:26251460-26263960 GCF_033978785.1 Entelurus aequoreus | reverse complement strand
TAGGATTTTTAAACACAAATACCTTTTTACCTTTTAGATTCCTTCCTCTTCTTTCCTGACAATTTAAATCAATGTTCAAGTAAATTTATTTTTTATTGTAAAGAATAATAAATACATTTTAATTTAATTCTTCATTTTAGCTTCTGTTTTTTCGACGAAGAATATTTGTGAAATATTTCTTCAAACTTATTATGATTAAAATTCAAAAAAATTATTCTGGCAAATGTAGAAAATCTGTAGAATCAAATTTAAATCTTATTTCAAAGTCTTTTGAATTTCTTTTAAAAAACATTTGTTCTGGAAAATCTAGAAGAAATAATGATTTGTCTTTGTTAGAAATTAGCTTGGTCCAATTTATTATATATTCTAACAAAGCGCAGATTGGATTTTAAACTATTTAAAACATGTCATCAAAATTCTAAAATTAATCTTAATCAGGAAAAATTACTAATGATGTTCCATAAATTATTGTTTTAATTTTTTCAAAAAGATTCGAATTAGCTAGTTTTTCTCTTCTTTTTTTCGGTTGAATTTTGAATTTTAAAGAGTCGAATTGAACTAACTAACAAAGACATGCACCTGGGGATAGGTTGATTGGCAACACTAAATTGGCCCTAGTGTGTGATTGTGAGTGTGAATGTTGTCTGTCTATCTGTGTTGGCCCTGCGATGAGGTGGCAACTTGTCCAGGGTGTACCCCGCCTTCCGCCCGATTGTAGCTGAGATAGGCTCCAGCGCCCCCCGCGACCCCGAAGGGAATAAGCGGTAGAAAATGGATGGATGGATGGATGGATGGAATTGAACTATGTTTCAAAATGTAATTGTCATTTTTTTGGTGTTTTCTCCTCTTTTAAACCGTTCAATTAAGTGTAAATATCATTAATTATTAATAATAACATAGAGTTAAAGGTAAATTGAGCAAATTGGCTATTTCTGGCAATTTATTTAAGTGTGTATCAAACTGGTAGCCCTTCGCATTAATCAGTACCCAAGAAGTAGCTCTTGGTTTCAAAAAGGTTGGTGTCCCCTGTTGTAGAGTAACTGTGTAATAGTGGCAGCTATTGTGGCAGCTATTGTAGATTTCGGAAACAGCGGGAGGCAGTTTGCAGGTAAAAAAAGGTATCAAATGGTTAAACCAAAAATAAACAAAAGGTGAGTGCCCCTAAGAAAAGGCATTGAAGCTTAGGGAAGGCTATGCTGAACAAAACTAAAACTGAACTGGCTACAAAGTAAACAAAAACAGAATGCTGGACGACAGCAAAGACTTACTGTGGAGCAAAGACAATGTACATCCGAACATGACATGACAATCAACAATGTCCCCACAAAGAAGGGTAAAAACAACTGAAATATTCTTGATTGCTAAAACAAAGTAGATGCGGGAAATATCGCTCAAAGGAAGACATGAAACTGCTACAGGAAAATACCAACAAAAAAAAAAGAAAAAGCCACCAAAATAGGAGCGCAAGACAAGAAGTAAAACACTACACACAGGAAAACAGCAAAAAAGTCCAAATAAGTCAGGGTGTGATGTGACAGGTGGTGACAGTACACCTACTTTGAGACAAGAGCTATATTGATGCATGCTTGGTTATGCTTTAAAGTCATATCCAACAATTGCGACAACGACTTTTTACTGTCAACTGAGTTTCGTTTTTTAACGATTTCTGCTGGTGGTGTGCCTTCGCATTTTTTCAACGCAAAAAATGTGCCTCGGCTCAAAAAAGGTTGAAAAACACTGATCTAGACCACAAGGAAGTGTGGTAAATGTAAATTAAAGGCCTACTGAAACCCACTACTACCGACCACGCAGTCTGATAGTTTATATATCAATGATGAACTCTTAACATTGAAACACATGCCAATACGGCCGGGTTAACTTATAAAGTGCAATTTTAAAATTCCCGCCACACTTCCGGTTGAAGAACTCCTTTGGATATGATTTATGCGCGTGACGTCACAAAATCCACGGAAGTGGTTGTACCCCATCTGACCCGATATAAAAACCTCTTGTTTTCTTCGACAAAATTCCACAGTATTCTGGACATCTGTGTTGGTGAATCTTTTGCAATTTGTTTAATGAACAATGGAGGCTGCAAAGAAGAACGTTGTAGGTGGGATCGATCGGTGTATTAGCGGCTAAGTACAATACTTACAGCAACACAACAAAGACTACTTACTACGCCTAGCCGATGCTTGCCGCCAAACCCACGGATGAAGTCCTTCGTCGCGCCGTCGATTGCTGGAATGCAGGTGAGCACGGCTGTTGATGGGAAGATGAGGGCTGGCTGGCGGAGGTGGAGCGCTAATGTTTTTATCATTGTTCTGTGAGGTCCGGTTGCTAAGTTGCTAAATTAGCCTTAGCGTCGTTAGCAATAGCATTGTTAAGCCTTACCAGGCTGAGAATTTTTAACCGTGTAGTTACATGTACATGGTTTAATAGTATTGTTGATCTTTTGTCTATCCTTCCAGTCAGGGGTTTATTTTTTTTGTTTCTATCTTCATTTGAGAACGATGCTATCACGTTAGCTCAGTAGCTAAGTGTGTCACCGATGTATTGTCGTGAAGATAAAAGTCACTTTAAATGTCCACTTCGCGTGCTCGACTCTCATTTTCAAGAGGTTTTAGTATCCGAGGTGGTTTAAAATACAAATCCGTGATCCACAATAGAAAAAGGACAGAGTGTGGAATCCAATGAGCCAGCTTGTACCTAAGTTACGGTCAGAGCGAAAAAAGATACGTCCATCACTGCCTCTCTAGTCATTCACTGTAACGTTCCTCATCTACGAATCTTTCATCCTCGCTCAAATTAATGGGGTAATCGTCGCTTTGTCGCTCCGAATCTCTCGCTCCATTGTAAACAACGGGGAATTGTGAGGAATACTAGCTCCTGTGACGTCACGCTACTTCCGGTACAGGCAAAGCTTTTTTTATCAGCGAGCAAAAGTTGCAAACTTTATCGTCGATTTTCTCTACTAAATCCTTTCAGCAAAAATATGGCAATATCGCAAAATGATCAAGTATGACACATAGAATGGATCTGTTATTCCCGTTTAAATAAAAAAAATTCATTGCAGTAGGCCTTTAAAATTATCATAGATCCCCTTTAACTTTTAGAGTCACATTATCATTGAGTTCATCCTCTTTCCTCCATTCTGTGGATACATATACATCCATGTGACTTTACTGACACCGAGTGACCAAAGCATTAAACTACATATTATCACAATATGTTTATTTAGCACGGCTAATGTTGTCTCCACTAGCTGTGCTCGTAAAAAACTAATTTACAAAAAAATGTACACCATAGATTTGACTCACTGTCGACTTTGAGCAAAATCTAACAAATCAGTTTTGACTATGAAAATCCTTAGTGCAAGACAACCCTAATTGTAACACCATGATTGGTTCCAGCTGCAATAACACACCCCTTCCAAAGTTGTAACACATAGATTGGTTCCAGCTGCAATAATATGCCCCTTCTCTCTTTGGTTACCATTGTACACACACCCCAGCTAACAAGCTAATTAATTGATTATAGTTTTGTGGTAGCTGAGGAAAAGCACGGGTGTCCAAAAAACATCTTCAATGTTAGCAGCACTGGAAAATTTGGAATGTTTAATGCCGAAATTACAATTAAACCTTCAAAAATTGGACAATATTTCTGAAATATGCTTCAAAGGTCAAACAAAACATTGTCGTGTCAGAATTTAGCTAAGTGAGCATCCAAAGGATTACATCTACACATGCTTTTTCTTTGTATTTTGCAATGAAAAAGTATAATAATAATAATAATAATAATACATTTTACTTATAAGGCACCTTTCTGGGCACTCAAGGACACCATACAAAATCAAAACAATCAAATAAATTGATCAAATAATAACCATATAACCAGAAATGGAAACTACTATAACATATTAAAGGATCTTTCTGCTTAGTAAAATAATGGTAAAAAAAAAGGAGACCAATTAATACTAAAATAAAGCTTATTTTACATGATGTTATGTAAAATAACAAGCAGATGCTACCAAAATAGTATGTAGTCTAATTATCTTAAAAAAGACTAGAAGCCTGCGATGAGGTGGCGCCTTGTCCAGGGTGTACCCCGCCTTCCGCCCGAATGCAGCTGGGATAGGCTCCAGCGCCCCCCGCGACCCCGAAAGGGACAAGCAGTAGAAAATAGATGGATGGAAGACAATAGAAGCTTGACAACAAAGAATACAAATTTATTGTCTGCTGAGAGGAAAATAATGATGTTAACTATGAACAGGAAATGGGAGGAAGGAAGGAAGGTTTCTCCTCAGTAAAAGGAAAGAGCAATACAATTAAAAGTAGATCTTGTTTATGTAAAACCGTGTTGCTAAGCAAATAGCTTGTATATGATGGCTTACGACAAGAAATGAATCAGAAGTTGAACTTCTAGCATCATTCAGAAGTGTTTGGCTGCCCAGTGCAATATGAGCAAAGAAGGAATAAAAAATGAATTAAATAGACATTGTTGCTCTAAGCCAGTGGTTCTTAACCTGGGTTCGATCGAACCCTAGGGGTTCGGTGAGTCGGCCTCAGGGGTTCGGCGGAGCCTCCACCGCGGAGGTCAAGACACACCTGACTCATCGTGTGAATGAAAACTTCTCCCTATCTGCGTATTATGGATACCACCAAACAATGTTCCCTCTAATTTTCCATCTGATTTGCAAGTGTGTAATTTGTTGTGAGTTCATGCACTGTGTTGGTTTTGTTATTTGAACAAAGTGATGTTCATGAACGGTTCATTTTGTGCACCAGTAAAAAAAACATATAACTTTGTCTTGAATTTGAAAAAAAAAAAAATTTTATTTTTCACTAAAGAAGGGTTCGGTGAATGCGCATATGAAACTGATGGGGTTCGGTACCTCCAACCACTGTTCTAAGCAGATGCTAACATAAAGGGCATAGCTAACGACTGGCATGAAAAAAAACCCAGAGAAGCTACCCTTCAAATGGGACATTTGTACAATGCTGAAACACAATCAATAATGTTGACTTTTTTTATTTTTTTTATTTAGCCTTTATTTAACCAGGTAAAATCCCATTGAGATCAAATATCTATTTTCCAAGGGAGACCTGGCCAAGAGGGCAGCAGCAAGGTTACATTAAAAACAGTAAACAACAAATAAAACATCAAATTTACAACATTAAAACTTGCTCACAGAACACCAGAGGTGGGACCAAGTCATTGTTTTGCAAGTCATAAGTAAGTCTCTAGTCTTTGCCCTCAAGTCCCTAGTCAAGTCCCGAGTCAAGACAGGCAAGTCCCGAGTCAAGTCCAAAGTCAAGACTGGAAAGTCTCAAATCAAGTCCCAAGTCCTGCATTTTGAGTTTTGAGTCCTTTCAAGTCTTTTTAACCACAGACTAATATATTTACACAGACTGTGTATGCTTTTAAAACGCTGTATTTATTTATGAAAACAAGTGCATTTGAAATTGAAGGAAAAAAAATAGTGCTGCCATTGCACTTCATAATAGCACTATTAACCAGTCATTTTAAACATTTAACTCATTCCTTTACAGAATAAACACATTTAAAAAAACAAGTGCAACTGTACTTATTTGCACAAAAGTGTTAACATTGTATTTCCATGGCATATTGCATTGTAACTACTAGGGGCAGGGCCGGCCCGTGGCATAGGCCATATAGGCAAATGCTTAGGGCGCCGTCCATCAGGGGGCGCCACGCCAGTGCCACAAATGTTGGAGGAAAAAAATAATAAAATAAAATAAAGTTGGTACTATTACTTCTAAGAACATAAAATAATCCCACGTTAATTAAAATGCAAAGTAAAGCCTATTTAATAGAAATATTATTTGTTACAACATTACGCCCCCCCTCCCCCGGCACGGTGCGCCCCCTCCCTTCCCGTATCATGACTCTTTTTGGACGTCACCACATAAAAAAATCAACACAAGATGGCAAAACGGCCAAAACTGTCAGGTGCCCAGGGAAGAAAAAAGAGAAAAGAAGAGGAGAAACGAGAAAAAGACAGAGGTAGCAGGTAGGTAACGTTAGCCTACATGAAATTATTTGTCTGTTACAGAATGTGATAGTAACCTGGCTTTTTAGCATTAAGCTAATGTTACATGATTCGGCAATTGCTAATCAATAAATAGCTAGTTCTGTTTTAACGTCGGGTTAATATTGTGGAGGAGGCTAAATTGTTATGGAAAATAATAATGTAACGTTAGGTAATTACAGTACTCCCTGGTGTACAGTAATTTGTAAGTCATTCTAGTTAATGCAATATTAAAAAGCACAAATAGAGAACTCTGTAGGATCCCCTTTTTTGTAATATAGTTGTTAAAGTCATACTGGTTTGATATCTTGTTTTGTGCAGTGCCTTATTTATATTGTATTTTAAATGTATTTGGTCCTTGAGGGTGCATGGGAGTTTGCCCAACCAGTCTACATGTGTTTTGTGGACTTGGAGAAAGCATTCGACCGTGTCCCTCGGGAAGTCCTGTGGGGAGTGCTCAGAGAGTATGGGGTATCGGACTGTCTGATTGTGGCGGTCCGCTCCCTGTATGATCAGTGTCAGAGCTTGGTCCGCATTGCCGGCAGTAAGTCGGACACGTTTCCAGTGAGGGTTGGACTCCGCCAAGGCTGCCCTTTGTCACCGATTCTGTTCATAACTTTTATGGACAGAATTTCTAGGCGCAGTCAAGGCGTTGAGGGGATCCGGTTTGGTGGCTGCAGGATTAGGTGTCTGCTTTTTGCAGATGATGTGGTCCTGATGGCTTCATCCGGCCAGGATCTTCAGCTCTCACTAAATCGGTTCGCAGCTGAGTGTGAAGCGACTGGGATGAGAATCAGCACCTCCAAGTCCGAGTCCATGGTTCTCGCCCGGAAAAGGGTGGAGTGCCATCTCCGGGTTGGGGAGGAGATCTTGCCCCAAGTGGAGGAGTTCAAGTACCTCGGAGTCTTGTTCACGAGTGAGGGAAGAGTGGATCGTGAGATCGACAGGCGGATCGGTGCGGCGTCTTCAGTAATGCGGACGCTGTATCGGTCTGTTGTGGTGAAGAAGGAGCTGAGCCGCAAGGCAAAACTCTCAATCTACCGGTCGATCTACGTTCCCATCCTCACCTATGGTCATGAGCTTTGGGTTATGACCGAAAGGACAAGATCACGGGTACAAGCGGCCGAAATGAGTTTCCTCCGCCGGGTGGCGGGTCTCTCCCTTAGAGATAGGGTGAGAAGCTCTGTCATCCGGGAGGAACTCAGAGTAAAGCCACTGCTCCTCCACATCGAGAGGAGCCAGTTGAGGTGGTTCGGGCATCTGGTCAGGATGCCACCCGAACGCCTCCCTAGGGAGGTGTTTAGGGCACGTCCGACCGATAAGAGGCCACGGGGAAGACCCAGGACACGTTGGGAAGACTATGTCTCCCGGCTGGCCTGGGAACGCCTCGGGATCCCCCGGGAAGAGCTGGATGAAGTGGCTGGGGAGAGGGAAGTCTGGGCTTCCCTGCTTAGGCTGCTGCCCCCGCGACCCGACCTCAGATAAGCGGAGGAAGATGGATGGATGGATGGCAACTTGTTGACACATTTTATTTTGTGTTTATGTATGTAAAAAATATTGTATTTCATATATTCATTTTTTATTTTTTGTATTCATTTATTTATCCATATTATTTTTTATCTTGTTAACTATTCGGATTGTTAATTTGCTTTCTTTAAGTAAAAAAAAGGTCAAAGACAAAGCTATCCGGTTTCTTGTGAGTATATACACTTCACTGCCGATGTGGGGGGGCGCCACCTAAAATCTTGCCTAGGGTGCCACATTGGTTAGGGCCGGGCCTGACTAGGGGTGTGGGAAAAAATCGATTCGAATTCGAATTGCGATTCTCACGTTGTGCGATTCAGAATCGATTCTCATTTTTAAAAAAATCGATTTTATATATATATATATATATATATATATATATATATATATATATATATATATATATATATATATATATATATATATATATATATATATATATATATATATTATTTTTTTAATGTTTTTTTTTTTTTATTTAATTTAATTTTTTTTTTTTTTAATTAATCAATCCAACAAAATAATACACAGCAATACCATAACAATGCAATCCAATTCCAAAACCAAACCCGACCAAGCAAAACTCAGAACTGCAATAAACAGAGCAATTAAGAGGAGACACAAACACGACACAGAACAAACCAAAAGTAGTGGAAAAAAAAGAATAATATCAACAACAGTATCAATATTAGTTACAATTTCAACATAGCAGTGATTAAAAATCCCTCATTGACCTTATCATTACACATTTATAAATAAAATAAAAAATGAACAATAGTGTCACAGTGGCTTACACTTGCATCGCATCTCATAAACTTGACAACACACTGTGTCCAATATTTTCACAAAGATAAAATGAGTCATATTTTTGGTTAATTTAATAGTTAAAACAAATTCACATTATTGCAATCAGTTGATAAAACATTGTCCTTTACAATTATAAAAGCTTTTTACAAAAATATACTACTCTGCTTGCATGTCAGCAGACTGGGGTAGATCCTGCTGAAATCCTATGTATTGAATGAATAGAGAATCGTTTTGAATCGGGAAAAAAACATTTTTGAATCGAGAATCATGTTAAATTGAAAAAAAAAAAAAGATTTTCAATCGAATCATGACCCCAAGAATCGATATTGAATTGAATCATGGGAAGCCCAAAGATTCACAGCCCTAGTAACTACAAACCCCGTTTCCATATGAGTTGGCAAATTGTGTTAGATGTAAATATAAACGGAATACAATGATTTGCAAATCATTTTCAACCCATATTCAGTTGAATATGCTATAAGACAACATATTTGATGTTCAAACTGATAAACATTTTTTTTTTGCAAATAATCATTAACTTTAGAATTTGATGCCAGCAACACATGACAAAGAAGTTGGGAAAGGTGGCAATAAATACTGATAAAGTTGAGGAATGCTCATCAAACACTTATTTGGAACATCCCACAGGTGAACAGGCAAATTGGGAACAGGTGGGTGCCATGATTGGGTATAAAAGTAGATTCCATGAAATGCTCAGTCATTCACAAACAAGGATGGGGCGAGGGTCACCACTTTGTCAACAAATGCGTGAGCAAATTGTTGAACAGTTTAAGAAAAACTTTCTCAACCAGCTATTGCACGGAATTTAGGGATTTCACCATCTACGGTCCGTAATATCATCAAAGGGTTCAGAGAATCTGGAGAAATCACTGCACGTAAGCAGCTAAACCTGTGACCTTCGATCCCTCAGGCTGTACTGCATCAACAAGCGACATCCTCTGGTTTTAGCTGATATAAAGACTTTCAGGTGTTTATATATGTTTATGTTTAAGTATTTGGCAGACGCTTTTATCCAAAGCGACATACATGAAAAATACATATAAAACATTATCATTTAAGGGAAGAATGTAATACAAAATATCAATACAAAGTGTCAAGACAGAATAAAGTCTCTGCTGCTGCAGCAACAGAGATACAGTCTATAGGTCCCTAAGATATATAGATATCTAATGTATTCATACATTGTTTATGTAGGATATACGCATGTATATATATCCTAATCATATTGTTTCTTGAACTTAAAAATAGCTGACCGTTTTTTTCCCAGTTTTGATCTCGGTCATCTGGTCACTTATAGCATACAAGAATATTCTATTACTGTTAAGCAAACTATGAATATTAAAACATGTGTCCTTTATCATAGCTATATGTATGACCAAAAAAACGTGTGAAAATCAGTGGTATTCAGTGAGGTAAGATTAATTAAATGCGCTGACAGTTCATTGCTCCTGCCAAATGAATAGCACTGATTGGAGCGGCTCACCACTCCAAGATGGCGGCCCCGCGTCTCGTTAGCGCCAGTAGGCTATGTCTATGGTTATAACGTTAGCAGTGAGTTTACAGCCTCAATGATTTAACTACACAGCAAATAAACGTTACGTTAGCCAATAAACCTTAGCTTACATTCAAAACGTACCGTTCTTTGTGCAACTTCAAATGTCGAACGAAGTTGGAAGTGTTGCGTCTCCGTCTGTAATCTTCGAACCGCATGTTTTGCATACTGCAACTTAGTGGCGTGCAGTCACTAGAGGCAGGGGAGGCGGGGCCTCACCTGCCATCATGGAAAGAAAAAAAAAAGAAAAAGAAAAAAAAATTAATTAAATTGTTATATGTATCCAGTGATTATACTAAAGTTATTTTCCATTTAAAGGCCTACTGAAATGATTTTTTTAAATTGAAACGGGGATAGCAGATCCATTCTATGTGTCATACTTGATCATTTCGCGATATTGCCATATTTTTGCTGAAAGGATTTAGTAGAGAAAATCGACGATAAAGTTCGCAACTTTTGCTCGCTGATAAAAAAAAAGCCTTGCCTGTACCGGAAGTAGCGTGACGTCACAGGAGCTAGGATTCCTCACAATTCCCCGTTGTTTACAATGGAGCGAGAGAGATTCGGACCGAGAAAGTGATGATTACCCCATTAATTTGAGCGAGGATGAAAGATTCGTAGATGAGGAACGTTACAGTGAATGACTTGAGAGGCAGCGATGGACGTATCTTTTTTCGCTCTGACCGTAACTTAGGTACAAGCTGGCTCATTGGATTCCACACTCTCCTTTTTCTATTGTAGATCACAGATTTGTATTTTAAACCACCTCGGATACTATATCCTCTTGAAAATGACAGTCGAGAACGCGAAATGGACATTCAGTGCCTTTTATCTCCACGACAATACATCGGCGAAATGCTTTAGCTACGAGCTAACGTGATAGCATCTTGCTTTAACTGCATATAGAAACAAAAGAAATAAACCCCTGACTGGAAGGATAGATAGAAAATCAACAATACTATTAAACCGTGGACATGTAAATACACGGTTAATGCTTTCCAGGCTGGCGAAGGTTAACAATGCTGTGCTAACGACGCCATTGAAGCTAACTTAGCAACCGGACTGCACAGAGCTATGCTAAAAACATTAGCTCTCCACCTACGCCAGCCAGCCCTCATTTGCTCATCAACACCCGTGCTCACCTGCGTTCCAGCGATCGGCAGAAGGACGAAGGACTTCACCCGATGCGTTTGGCGGCCCGGAGACGTAGGAAGTCAAGGTGAGGTCGGCGGCTAGCGCTCCAACAAAGTCCTCCTGGTTGTGTTGCTGTAGTCTGCTGCTAATACACTGATCCCACCTACAACTGTCTTCTTTGCAGCCTTCATTGTTCATTAAAAAAATTGCAAAAGATGTCCAGAATACTGTGGAATTATGAAATGAAAACAGAGCTTTTTGTATAGGATTCTACGGGGTACCATAACTTCCGTTACTCGGACTTCGTCACGCGCATACGTCATCATACCGCGATGTTTCAGCCGGATATTTCCCGGGAAGTTTTAAATGTCACTTTATAAGTTAACCCGGCCGTATTGGCCTGTGTTGCAATGTTAAGATTTCATCATTGATATATAAACTATCAGACTGCGTGGTCGGTAGTAGTGGCTTTCAGTAGGCATTTAGCTTCACCAGTTTTAGATTATTTTTATTTTTATTTGCACATTTGCCGTTCAAATACTGAGAAGAGACGGTGCGGTGATTGGCAGCCAGTTGAGGCACTTGTGCCTCACCATGGATTGCGACTCAGCTAACTGCTGACCTGCTGTGCAGTGAGACCGTATTGCTATATGAATTATATTATACATTTCCATAGTTTAGTTAGCTGAGGTATATAATGTACAGTGTATTTTGTCAACAACTGTATGTTTGTAACGTATTTTTAGTGCTGAGCGATCATAAATCTGCTGCGGAGACACACTGTGTGAGGCTCGTATCATAACCCCGCCTCCTGGTGCCAAGCACCTCCGCCACAGAATGCACTGCCCGACGGGAGCGCCGCGGCCACACCAACCAAAGCCCACACCCAAACCCTCCACGTGCAAGACCGAATCCACCCAAAAAAAGTCACTTAACAAGAAGCCAAAAAGTGCAAAAACAACAATGCTCGCGCTGCAGGAGCCGCAAACGACCGCAGGGACACAACATTAGGTACACCTGCACTGCAGGTTCATATGTTTTTAAATTTGACTGTGATGATGCAGTCGTGCCTCACCAGACATTAACCTCACCGCACGCCACTGCTGCAATTCCTTTTTTGTTGACCAACTCGTAGTTTTAATACCCGAACGAAACTCTTTGGCATAATTTTTCCTCACTGGCGCGTTGTTTGACAGCTCTTCTTCGTTGGTTGTCCTGCAATTTGATTGGATGAATGCTATGGGATGAAAACAACGTGATTGTAATTTGATTGGATGTTGTACTGACAGGCAACACACACGCTGACAGACACACACGTACACAATGAAAGATACAGAGTGCTCCTGAATAACTTTTTAATCTTTGGGTTTTGGGGAAAGTAGCAAGTCTTGTCAAGTCAAAAGGCTCAAG
>NC_084741.1:26193960-26248960 GCF_033978785.1 Entelurus aequoreus | reverse complement strand
ATGAACTGGCTTCATGGAAGGTCGACAATCTTCAGACAATACAAGGAAATTGTTTAATGTTATTTACTATGCTAGAAGTCTCCCTTATCCCACAGCAGTATATACCGTTGATGCGGAGAAGGCATTCGATCGCATAAACTGGTCATTTATGTTTTGCACATTACGTAAATTTGGATTTGAAGATAATTTTATACAATGGATTAAGATGCTTTATACAAGGCCCATGGCATCAGTCAAAACCAATAATCACATTTCAGAACCTTTTTCGTTAAAAAGAGGAGTAAAACAGGGATGTCCTGCATCTGGATTATTATTTTATTTGGTTATTGAACCCTTAGCTGCAAAAATAAGAAGTGAAAATAATATTCATGGTATAAAAATTGGCTCTCAGTATGATAAGCTATCGATGTATTGTGACGACATAATTTTCACTATATCAATAATGTCATCACTGAATATGGCTGTTTATCAGGGTATAAAGTCAATTGGGACAAATGTGACATATTACCACTTAATAAACACTGCAAGAAATCACAAGTTCAGAACTCCAAAATTAAATGGAAAGAGGCAGAAATCATATATCTAGGACTACACATTACACCAAACCTTTATGCAAGCGGAGATCTAAATCTTAAACATTTAAAAAATAAGATAGAATCCAAAATGAAACGCTGGTCACGTCTCCAAATATCACTTTGGGGTTGGGTGAACATAGTAAAAATGAGTATACTGCCAGCAGTTAATTATATACTGAAAATGATGCCTGTCCTAATTAATAAAAGTTGGTTTAAGAAAATACATACAATGATGTCACATTTTATATGGTGTGGAAAGAAGGCCAGTTGTTCATACTTAAGGTTGTCTTGTACACAAGATAAAGGAGGACTACAATTACCAAACTTCTTACATTATTATGTCTCCTTCGGTTGTGAACAAGCAAGCCACTTATTTCATTCTTCTGCAGCTAAGGACTGGATCAACATAGAAAAAAATATGTTAATGAATTTGAACATTGATGTGGGGAGTTTATATTATATTAAAAAAATACCTAATGAGTTGAGGCAGAGCCCAATAGAAGCCACCTTTAACATTCTAAAACTGTGTCAGAAAATACTAGGAATCAACTCAATGACATCTGTAAATCAACCGCATTTGTACAATCCTAATATCATAATTAATAAAAATGTGGTTAAATGGACAACATGGAAAAACAGAGGTATTACTAAACCTCATCATATTATTAATAAAAAGTCTTTTAAACCGTTCAATGATTTAGTTGATCAATATAATGTACCCAGAAATCATTTTTAAAATTGTATCTCTTTAAAACATGCTGTAAATAAATGCATATCCTCTGAAAGTATGTCTTTAAATAGCCATGAACTGGAAGATGCACTTTTTAATCAAGATACATTTAAGAAATTAATTAAACTATTTTATGGAATAATAAATTAACACCACACTAGAAATGCAAATGATGCATGTGTTCGGAAATGGATGATGGACTTAAACATTTTAGATGAAAGAGACATATCATGTAATGATATTTGGAAAAATGCCAATAAGCCCTTTAAAAGCATTAAAGATAAACTGACTCAATTTAAGATATTGAATAGATTGTACCGTATTTCCTTCAATAGCCGCAGGGGCGCTAATTAATTTAAAACCTCCTGTCACTCCGGCGTTTACCGGAAACCGGCGGGATGGCCGTGCATGCGGTAATTATTTTAAAACCTCTTCTCACTCCGGCGTTCACCAAAAGGAATCCGGTAAATTTAGGCGTGCGCTTTGAGTGTGATGTAAGCATACCATCATGAAAAGCACATTTAATAAAAAAAAACGTTATTATGGTCTTACCTGTACTTATAAATGGAGTCCATTTGCAGCTCCTTCTGACCAAAAGCATCGATAACTTGTTTATAGAAGTCTTCCTTATTTTCTTTCTTCCGTTTTAAAAGTCTCTCTGTCTCGATGGAGATATTCCTTTAATTATTACCTCCTGCTTCGATTGAAAGTCCAGTTTAGAAAACTGTTTTGTTTTAGATACCGGTATGTAATCCTCCTTGTTAAAAGTTCAGGCAGAGGCTGCGTGTGTTCACTTCTTCTGCAGTACCGGAAGTCGCAAGAAGGATCACTAGCGCGGCAGCACCCTCTACCACCAGGAGGCGGGAGTCATTTCATGACTCATACAGTATTAGACACACGCAGCTACGGTATATTAATAAAACATAGCTGCTTACTGTTCTTTTTAGCATACTGTACAGGTATTCAATAGCTTGGACCTTAAATCCTACTGAATAGCTCTTTATCTTTTTTCCTTTGTGCGATTGTAAACTACTGAAAGCAGCTTCCTCCATTTTGAAAATGAGGACAGGTAAAGCGTCACTCGTGACGTAACGAATTTGACCCGGTGGAAGTTCTAGCCATATGCTAAATATTTTGCGAAACGAGTTTGACCCGGCGAAAATTATAACATGCGATAATAAAATTAATATTTTGCGAAACGAATTTGATCCGGCGTCAATAATGAACCGGCGATAAGGCCAAGCATGCGTTAATTATTTTGAGAAACGAGTTTGACCCGGCAGTAATTCTAGACGTGCAAATACTATATTCCCTGCGCCAATTCAAGGAAATACGGTATTTTACATCTTCTCAACTGTTTAAAATTGGTGTAGTAGATAGCAAGTTATGTATGAAGTGTCAGGCAGCCGAGGCAACTCTTGTTCATTTATTGTGGGAATGTCAGAGAATAAAAGAGTTATGGTTGAAAACAACAAAAGAAGCAATCACAGTCCTTAATATAAACATCCCAATGACACTGCAAACTTGTATTCCTGGGGATCTCCATCAATTTAGTAACGTGTCATCGAAGAGTACAAATGCATTTCTTTCAATATGCATAATAACAAAAAGGGTAATATTAAAAAAATGTATAGATGTTGATAGTCCAACTCATACTGACTGGTACACACAAGCTATGGAGATGATATCAGTAGTAAAAACTGCATTTAGTTTAGATAATAATGAGTCATATATTGGAATATGGGATCCATTATTTAAATTGGTTTTAACTATTAAATTAACCAAAATATGACTTATTATATCATTGTGGAAAATATTGGACACAATGTGTTGTCAAGTTGATGAGATGCGATGCAAGTGTAAGCCACTGTGACACTATTGTTCTTTTTTTTTAGTTTTTTTATTTATTAATGTTTGTAATGATAATATCAATGAGGGATTTTTAATCACTGCTATGTTGAAATTGTTACTAATATTGATACTGTTGTTGATAATATTCATTTTTGTCTCACTACTTTTAGATTGTTCCGTGTCATGTTTGTGTGTCCTCAATTGCTCTGTTTATTGCTATTCTAAATGTTGCTGGGTCGGGTTTGTTTTTGAAATTGTATTGCATTATTATGGTATTGTTGTGTATTGTTTTCATAATAAAAATAAAAATAGAAATAAATCGTTTTTGAATCGAGAATCGTGTTGAATTGAAAAAAAAATTGATTTTGAATCGAATCGTGGGACACCCAAAGATTCCCAGCCCTAATATAAATATCCATCCATCCCATCCATTTTCTACCGCTTATTCCCTTCGGGGTAGCGGGGGGAGCTGGAGCCTATCTCAGCTACAATCGGGCGGAAGGCGGTGTACACCCTGGACAAGTCGCCACCTCATCGCAGGGCCAACACAGATAGACAGACAACATACACACTCACATTCACACACTAGGGCCAATTTAGTGTTGCCAATCAACCTATCCCCAGGTGCATGTTTTTGGAAGTGGGAGGAAGCCGGAGTACCCGAAGGGAACCCACGCAGTCATGGGGAGAACATGCAAACTCCACACAGAAAGATCCCGAGCCCGGGATTGAACCCAAGACTACTAAGGACCTTCGTATTGTGAGGCAGACACACTAACCCCTCTACCACCGTGCTGCCCTAATATATATATATATATATATATATATATATATATATATATATATATATATATATATATATATATATATATATATATATATATATATATATATATATATATGTACGTATGTATATATTTATATGAATATTTATCTATGTATGTGTATATATATGAATATATATCTATGTATGTATATATATATATATACATATATGAATATATATATTTATGTATATACACACACATACTGTATAGGTATATATTATATTATGTATATATACACATTTATGTATATATACAAATTCTAAAGTTGTGTGCAACTTTTGGAGTTGTATTTTACATCTTTCTCTCTCTCTCACTCTCACTCTCTCTCGGTATTAATACACTACTAAGTAATTACAATCATAAACACGAGACATTTGAAGCAAACAAAATATTGATCAAGAAACAATACAACAATATATAAACACAACCATAATTCAAGCAAAAAGTATTCGAATACAAAATAATTAGTAAGATTGTTTGAGCAAAAAAAGTTAGTAGCGCAAAATAAGTATGGAAAAGCAAAATGTATTATAGGCTCTCATTTAAATTCTTGAACTTTTTGCCCCCCAAGCCCTCCCAACAATGTAACAAAAACAAAAGACATTTGTGAAAAAACACATAGCACAGAATTGAAAAACGTCAATCTCATATATGATATGACACTGACCTTGCTATGGATGACTATTTTTAGGGGATTTTTTTTCCACCCTGAAGCATAGTCTCACTGCCTCTTCACTTTGTTCTGTTCAAGGACAAAACACATTGAGTAAGTACACTCTGTGTTTTTATCTTTGCCCCCCTTCCACCACAACCCGGAAGGGGAAGCAGTAGAAAATGGATGGATGGTGAGAAGAAATGCCAGTAACCACTCCAAACAACTCTGCATCGATGATTCCTGATGATACTTCTTAAAATGGTTCAGCTTGTACTCAAATTTTTAAAAAGTCTTCCGATTTTCGGGTAAAAGCGGATGCTGGAGAAGACTGGAAGTAAGGGTGGGAATTGTGGAACTTGTGGTGATGCCATGGCGGATTTTTGTGGGGGTGATAATTAGCGGCAGGTTGGGACGAGGGGAGGATTTTTACATCTGATGGGATAAGAAGGTTGAAGGGGGTGGTGTTACACCTCATTGCATTATATTCATGAGCGAGTAGTCTGAGTGAGGCGTGGTCTCCCTTGGCAACGCAGCAACCCTTTTTCTATGTAACCCCAACATTAAAAGCCATCTGTGTTCAATGCCTTAATCTCCACTGGTACGCACACCCTGCAGAGTCAGAGGGCAATGTGGTGGCCGACAAGGAACAAAGAAGACGGTCTAGATACATTTTATTGCAAAACAAACTCTTGTCCACTTGTGTAATGAAGCTCTGATTAGCTGCTAAGGTCAGCAAACATTTTTCTTAAATGATATCAACGAGGCAGACTGCAGCACGTACTTTGTTGACAAAGTGGCTGCTGGCTGATCTTTTATGATACTTCAAAGAGAGCGGGGAGCTAAATGCATGACAATAACGTCCTTTGAGACTGCTATGATCATGTAAATATTTTTTAACATTGTCCTATAAGATCAGACCAGTCCTCTTCAGAATCAGAATCAGAATACCGGTACCTTTATTGTCATTGTATGGAAACAACAAAATTGGACAGCAATCAGTGCTTTTAAAACAACCTAAATAAAATAGTCTTAAGACAATAAACAATAATTTAAAAAAATTAAAATTGAATAATATAATAAAATGTTAAATACATATTGCCTAGCAGATCTCTATCAGAGGTAAGCAAGTTAATAAAGTGGTGAGTGTTCAGGTACGTGCAGTGTTTAGGGCAATAACAGCTCTTGGATAGAAACTGTTTTTCAATCTATTTGTCCTTGCTTTGATGGTCTTATAGTGCCTACCTGAGGGCAAGAGTTCAAGCTGGGTGGGATGAGTCCCTGAGGATGCTGTTTGCTCTCCTGTTGCAGTGTCTCTTATACTGGTTCTCTAGAGATGTAAGAGGACATGCCACGTTTATGACCCCCTGTAATTTTTTGTCTGCCACCGTGCAGCTAGAAAACCACAGAGATGCCGTAGGTCAGTATTGACTCAACGGAGCAGCGATAGAAGGACAGGAGCAGGTTATCAGCCTTCTCAGAAAATACAGTCTTTGCTGACTTTTTTTCTGGAGTTCAGTGGTGTTGCTTTTCCAGGTCATGTTGCTTGAGATGTTCACGCCCAGGAACTTGCACTCTGAGACCCTTTCCACCTCCTCTCCCATGATGTAGATGGGCTCAGTGATTTTTTTTCCTGAAATCAACAATCAGCTCCTTGGTCTTTGTGGGATTGAGAATGAGGTTGTTTTTGGCATAGTGGTCTGACAGTGCCTTCACCTCTTCTCTATAGGCAGTCCGTCCCCTTCTGTGATGAGCCCCACCACTGTAGTATCATCCGCAAATTTGATGATGGAATTGCTAGTAAAGACTGAAAAGCAAGGGGCTCAAAACACAGCCTGTGGGGCACCGGTGCTGACGCTGAGGGTTGAGTAAAGATGGTGTCTCTTGTACGTTTTTTAGTAATTCTCTCCAACTGAAGCAGAGATGTGAGTTATGACTCACTGAAAAAAGCCAAATCTTAAGTCTTTTAAAAGACGGCCTTATTATATTTCCTTTTTGAAATTATGATTAACCACTGGCAGAAGTAATATCTGAATAATTCAGATTTTCACCAATTTATACTCATTTGTGGGAATATTGTAAAGTGTAATTTCATCTCAGTTATGTCTTCATGGTAAACATCGAAGTATCGTATCCCAATGTTTTGACAGTGATGTCAATATTTTGGATTTTCTCTCACATGACAAATTTTGTGCCACAATAAAAACTACACAGGTTACAGATAACCTTCATGCTAAACAACTTTACAAGAACATTTTCCACATGAGCATTTTAACAAATAATTCTAGAATATTGTGCATGAAGAAATAATACTCTAATAAAAGCTAGCACAGGTTATAAAATAAAGTGAATACAAAATGGGTGTGTGTACGCCTAAACGAGGCTACTTAACAAAACAATGAACCAGAAAAGTGCATTCAAATGATGTCAAGTTTCCTTTGACTCGTGGCTCATTTAGTGAAGGTTTTAGACTATGACTTCAGTCATCAGATGGCGCACATATGAAGGTCAATTGCATTTAAAAACGCTGGCAACTCCAAGTCTGTTCTCATTGTTCACTTGAAGAACCAAAATCACAACAATCACATTTCGTGTTTAATGCGGAAAAAAAACTACGAAAAAAAATCAATAAAACAAAAAAAAAGTGGCAGACACTTAAGTCAATATATGCTGTAGTGTGCTCTTAAAAAACTAGTTTGGAATGTTCTTCATTCAGTGATACAACTACTACTTTTACCACATTTTACAGTGTATCTTGATGTACAGTGTTATAACTTAATGCGTGTGACAGCTAGTTGGGATCACAATACAGTAACAACAAAATACAAATTCAAATAATCAATTCTACAATGTCAAGTGGCACAGTTACTTGCATTAGTACATATTAGTGCATTATTGACAGCTGCTCTTTAAAGTCACATTATTGAACAATTCCTTTTGCACCAAAGGAGTTCTGTAGTAGCAGAAATCTTTTTTACATGGACAAACTTGTGAATCTCAGGCACTTCATGTAACAGGAGAAGTAATTTGGCATCCAAACTAATTATATACGTAAATATATGTACATTCAGCTACTTATTGGGCAAACAGGGAAAAGGCTAGTAAGTGGACATGTAATTTAGTGTTTTTTTTTATACAAAACTTGAATCATTTGCGTCGGCAACATGACTCTTTGTTCTACGGTAAATGTTATCCTTCATGAAATATCATAAGCTCTCAACAGATGCTTGCTTCTATGACCATCTCATTCCCTTGTGTTACTGCGTCACCACAGGAATGTCAATCTCAATGGCAGACATGCGTGAGCGGGAAGAGTGGCGGCGGCCGGCGTAGCTTGGTGCATAGCTTTGAGTGTGTGCGTAGCTTTGAGTGTGTGCGTAGCTCTGAGAGTGTGCGTAGTTTTGAGAGGATGCGCAGCTCTGAGAGGGTGCGTAGCTGTATGCTTGTCCGCCCCCTACCTCTGAGCAGTACCCATCTGGAGCAGAAATCTGAGACATGTACACTTGTGGAGGTGTGGATGCGGCCACACTCTGCACATAGCCCAGTGCCGGAACATATGTCTGCGTGTCAATCACCGTGGGAGGATAGGCCTGATGCAGTGGGAAGGGCTGAGGGCCGTAAACTGGCGAAGGCGGGAATCCATTAGCTGTGAGCGGCTGAGTGGACGCCGAGGTTGACATGGAGGGAAGCGGCAACCAGAAGGGCGAGGGCAACTTTTTGCACATGCAGTACCACATGAACATGAGCAGGGCGGCCAGCATCAGCCCCCCAGAGCAGCCTATGGACACATACACCGCGAAGCCATCAGAGAAAATGTTGTCATATCTGGTGTTCAGCTCCTTGGTGCAGAACAGGAACCACACGGAGGGCGCTACGGCAATAGCGCCGCCCAGGAAGAGAAATGTCCCTGCCACCAGGTGGCAGCCCGCGCTGTTCACCAAGAAGCGAATACTTTTAATGTCCGCTTCAGGCTTTTCTGAGCAGCAGCAGGTTTTACACATGCCAGCCATGCATAGCAGCAAGGCCACAGAGCCGAACACTAAACCTGCGGGCAAGCAGAACTGCAGGAGCCTCAGGTCCAGTTGGTCCACTTTGGAGTACCACTGGAAATATGAGAGGGGAGACGTTCTGTTATTGGACACAGTGAAGACAAATAGTGTAGAAAGTGAACATATGAATAGCAGGTTTTATGATGTAAAAAAAAACAATTGCTGATTGCGCTAGTGTGCGCACCCTAAAAGTAATACTTGGTTGCACACAACATTGTCTTTTCGAACAACATAGCATCTCTTGATAATGTTTGCAAACGTGTGAGAGGATTTTTGTGCATTTCTAGTCACCCCTCATGTTTCCAATTTCATTTAGATCTGGGCTCTGGCTGGGCCATTCTAAAACTAAAAGTACTTTTTGTGAAGCATTTAAAGAGGAACTGCCTTTTTTTGGGAGCCGGGGGGATTTTCACAAACATTCACAATCCCTATGTAAGACAAGAACACTATATATAGAGACACACAATTAGTTACTTGTCAGCTGGAGGGCTAAACATGTGTCAGCTGCAGAGGGTTGATGTTTATGATTGGCATCAAATTCATTAATCAGCAATGTGAAAATGAAAATTGGCCGATACGGATAAGTGGCCGATCGATTGGCACATCCCTACTTCAAGGTTTTTAAGGTATTACATATACCACACTTTTGTTATAGTGTTCTTTGTGCATTAACAACTCCTGTGATATTTTATATATTTGTCCCCCCAGTTTAGTTACTATCGCTTATGTCTGCGCCAGTGCTAATAAAAAACAGAGTTTCAGTTCCTACCCATAAAGATTGAATGCTGTCATTAAGCAAAAGACACTTAAACAAAGTAGTAAGAATAAAGTGCGTAAACTTGCGCTGAGATGTTTAAAATAATTGTTTCACCATTGAAAAACCTAACCTAACATGTTAAAGTTTTGGAGCCAAAAACCTCACGGCCGTACCTCTGAGTCATAGAAGTAGCATCCCGAATAACCATCCTGCTTGACGCACTTCACCCACAGCCCGTCGTAAACGCTGATGTTTTTGGCATTGCGATTGAAGGTGACCAGTCTGGTTATGCGCCACTGAGGGATTAAGGCTGCTACAGCCATCCCGGCCACAGAAACAAAGGCAATGAAGAAGGCAAAGGCGTTGGTGGCGTGGATGTCCCGGCAAGACATGGTGTTAATACGGTTGACCTGCAACTCACATAGGGAAGAAAAAAGAAGTACCTAGAAGACAGAGAAGAAGCCAGATAAAATTGATATCAAAATAGACTCATCTTGGTTTGAATAGATCACCTGATCAAGCGATAGCAAAGTAAGGCACTAGCTGACCTAGCTTGAGCACACACACACACTTTGTAGTTCTATTCACTACAGTGTGGTTGACCTAATACGAGCTGTCCCTGAGACAATGCTCTCATTTCATTAGCAAACACTCTGTGGTAAGGTCTGCTGAGAAAAAAGCATGCTGGGAAAAAAGCATGATGGGACTTGACAACTGAAAAATAAAATTACTAAAAAAAGATTCGAGCTAGATGCCAGTTTTTACTGACTGTATAAGCTTTATAAACTCTTTATCTTCTTGATCTTTGTCATTCGAGTCTATTAAAACTTGTCATTGTGCTATCATTATTATGTAATGTGGCTTCATCTTTGTTATCACTATGCAAACTTGAATTCACATCTAAAGCAAACAAATAAAAATATATATGTATATACACATGTATACGCACACACACACGCATAGAAAGTATAGTTATATATACATATATACACACTACATATCCATATATACACACACATGTATACACACACATATATGTGTGTGTATACATGTGTGTAAAATATATATATATATATATACATATATATATATATATATATATATACATATATATATATATATATATATATATATATATATATATATATATATATATATATATATATATATATATATATATAATACGAAAACATTCTTAAAGATATCTGGAAAGAAAAAAAACAATCACGCATAATGACGTCATATTTTGCCGTCACTTTTGGTAGCACATTAAACACCTGCCTGCAGAGTCCCGACGAGCTTAGCCGCCTAGCAAGCTAACAGCTACGTGAAGTTTACTCGGCACTGAACCATAAAGTCACGATTAAATATGTTAAATTGTAATGTCATCATAGGAAGCGCTCGTTACAAGGGCGGTTTCGACTAAAACAATAAGCTGGGTAACCCGACTGTAATGGATGGCGTCAGTTAGCTACGGCGTTAGCAACATGTTGAGCCTTCCTTCGTTTACTGCAATTCACAGTTTAAACAAGAAAATAGGGCGCACTAGGCTAACTTCACTGTACCTTATTTTTTCAGATGGTCAATGCTGTTCATAATGTATCCTGTGGCATTTCAGATGAACTCTTTATCCCCCCTATGTTGTAACAGAAAAGAAAACAAGTGCCGTTGAGGTACAATAGAGAGCAGTAAACAGGATGTAGCATCATAGAGGAACAGGGCGCTTTCCCCACAGAGTTGTCTTGCAGGTTTGTGTACTTTAAACAGGCGCTTCTTAAACGGAAATATGCGAAAATAGTGTTCACTTCTTTAATATCATCCAACCACTATTGATCTCGGTGATTTTTCCCCCCACACAAAAGTTAGGACGCTGTATCTCAGGGATCTCCAAAGGTGGCTCAAGAGCAATATTTGGTCTAAATCATCCTCTTTTTAACAGACTTTTTAGAAGTTTTTAAAAAAAAAGCCCAGTAAAGTTCCGTAAAAGTATTCAGTAAGCAGTGAATGTTAACATATACTACCTTTTTCAGACTGTCCCTCTATGGTTGAAAGTATTGTCCAAAGTTTTGGTGCAAGTGAGGCATTGCATTAGTAACTGACCCTTTTCCAAATGTTTTCTTTGTGCTTCAGGAGGATGACAGTGTTCACACGCTGTACAAATCTGGAGGACCAGAGAGACTTCTTCATGATCTCACTGGTAAGCTTGAGCATTGCATGCAAGTGGGATCAAAATTGATCGAGAGTACTGATAGTTCATCTTCCTAGTAGCCCTTCCAGAGCCACCATTTCCCAGCCCTGTATTGCCTGGATCAAGGGATGTTTACCGGAGAAAAAAGAGACAGGTATGTATAAGCAATGTGTTGTGTTTTGATCTACTCTGGACAGTATGGGTTGTGATGTTAGTTTGCAAAGCTGTTATGGGATCTATGATGATTGTTATCTACATTTAACACACTTTCTTGTGGTCTATCACAGATCTTTAACAGAGGAACCAAAAATATTTGGTTGATTAGACATTCAGAAAAAAATACTTTATTTATATTCCCCTTTAAGCTTTCATACAAATGTAAATGTCTTTAAATCCAACACACAGTAGTATAGTTTATACACAGCATGGGCATGGCCACCCTACTCACTGTACCTTGCATTTAAGATAGCTAGCAGTGCTAGTGTCCAGTTAGCGATAAGTGCTCTAGTTGTCATCTAGCGATTACCAACGCCAATTGACAATTGGCGGCGTTGTACTTAATTTTTTGAATATCTTAGTATTGCACACTAACAAGGACCAGTTTAGTTCAAAACATGATTTTATACATGGTATATGAGTAGGGGTGTCCCGGCTCCATCTCGCCATCAGTAAAGGTATTTGCCTCAAAAATGGTAAAGTCCTCTGGTCTAGATCAGTGGTTCTCAAATGGGGGTACGCGTACCCCTAGGGGTACTTGAAGGTATGCCAAGGGGTACGTGAGATTTTTAAAAAAAGAAATGCAACAATACAATATTTAGTGTTGACAGCTAGATTTTTTGTGGACATGTTCCATAAATATTGATGTTAAAGATTTCTTTTTTTGTGAAGAAATGTTTAGAATTAAGTTCATGAATCCAGATGGATCTCTATTACAATGCCCAAAAAGGGCACTTTAAGTTGATGATTACTTCTATGTGTAGAAATATTTATTTATAATTGAATCACTTGTTCTTTCAACAAGTTTTTAGTTATTTTTATCTTTTTTTCCAAATAAATCAAGAAAGACCACAACAAATGAGCAATATTTTGCACTGTTATACAATTTAATAAATCAGAAACTGATGACATAGTGCTGTATTTTACTTCTTTATCTCTTTTTTTCAACCAAAAATGCTTTGCTCTGATTAGGGGGTACTTGAATTAAAAAAATGTTCACAGGGGTTACATCTCTGAAAAAAGGTTGAGAACCACTGGTCTAGATGATATGTATTGGATATGCTTTGGTGTTAATTTTACTTAAATTTTGCTCTACAGCAGGGGTGTCAAACTAATTTTAGCTCAGGAGCCGCACGGAGGAAAATCTATTCCCACGTGGGCCGGACGGGTAAAATCCTGGCATAATAACTTAAAAATAAAGACAACTTCAGATTGTTTCCTTTGTTTTACTTCGGCCTAAAAATAGAACAAGCACATTCTGAAAAGGTACATATCACAAATAATCCTCTTGAAAATTCTGAGGAAAAAAGATGGTGGTTTCAAAAACACATGAAGGACACAATGAATTTATACCTAATCTCGGTGTATCTACAAAGCAGTTAAACTTTAAGTCACAGCCCACAGCATAAATAAAACATTCTATGTATCAACTACCTCATTTGTAATTTCCACTGTTAACTTTCTTTAAATTTGCACGGAAGACAATCATTTATAATATTAATGTGCAGTGTCTCATCCATCATTCTAAGTGGGGTTACTAATTGTTTATTTTACCCCAGTTTGTTCTACGTTAGGGCAGCACGGTGATAGAAGGGTTAGTGTGTGTGCCTCACAATACAAAGGTCCTGGGTTCGATCCCCGGGCTCGGGGTATTTCTGTGTGGAGTTTGCATGTTCTCTCTGTGACTGTGTGGGTTCCCTCCGGGACTCCGGGTTCCTCCCACCTTCAAAGACATTCACCTGGGGATAGGCTTATTGGCAACACTAAATTGTCCCTAGTGTTTGAATGTGAGTGTGAATGTTGTCTGTCTATCTGTGTTAGCCCTGCGATGAGGGTTGACTTGTCCAGGGTGTACCCCGCCTTTTTCTGTTTCTCATGCATAGAAACCGTAGTTTACACTTTTCAAAGACTGGTGTTGCTGCTGAGCTAGTGATTTGCGACACTGCTGGCAATAAGAAATAACAGAAGAAGAAGACAAGTATTTCTCTAATGGAACACCCACAGTGTGACAACAAAAGTAATGTGATTTTCAGCACAAATAAAGCAAACAAATAATGCAAATGAAAGGTGACGTAAAAAATAACACGTATGTAGATCATAGATAAATTGTTATTTTAGTCATCACTGAGCAGAAATAATTAGAATAAACCATGGATTGGGTTAGTTTAATATTATATATGTGTGTATATATACAGAGGTGGGTAGTAACGTGCTACATTTACTCCGTTACATCTACTTGAGTAACTTTTGGGATAAATTGTACTTCTAAGAGTAGTTTTAATGCAACATACTTTTACTTGAGTATATTTATAGAGAAGAAACGCTACTTTTACTCCGCTACTCGCTACTGATTTTTATCGATCTGCACGCTTTGTTTGTTTTGGTTTGTCAGACAGACCTTCAAAGTAGGTTCTATCGCATGCCTGCGTTTCACCAATCAAATACAGTCACTGGTGATGTTTGACTCGTTTCACCAATCAAATGTAGTCACTGGTGACGTTTGACTCCGTTTCACCAATCAAACAGAGCCAGGCGGTCACATGATTAATAAGCTTAAGCTTACATGAACTCAATGTCAAATTTGAGGAAGCACAGTAACCTTAGTAGATATTTTGGCTGTCACCGTAGGCTGATGTTAGCTTCCCTGCTATGAATCACTGTCAAATGTACATCGTGTGGGGACATTTATTAACGCACTGCAGCCTCATAGACACACACACACGCACAGTCGCACACACACACACACACACACACACATGCATGGCAACACCAATCAGTGTGTTCCCAAGTGTAGCCCACACCTATCAGTTTATGGTTTGCGTAAAGGCTAACTTTTTATTTTCCTTTGTAATCTCTGCCTACTGAGCCTATGGTGCTGTTAAGTTATTGTGGCTCAATTTGCCTTAATTTTTTTTATGTTAATGTATTATTATTTAATATATATTATTGTTTTAGTTGCTTAAGAGATATTCCTGGCTCTGAATTTGCTCATTGCTATTTTTATGTTTTTGTGCATTATTTGTTGCCGTCATCATTTAAACGAATAGGTTACTCATCAGTTACTCAGTACTTGAGTAGTTTTTTCACAACATACTTTTTACTTTTACTCAAGTAAATATTTGGGTGACTACTCCTTACTTTTACTTGAGTAATACATCTCTAAAGTAACAGTACTCTTACTTGAGTACAATTTCTGGCTACTCTACCCACCTCTGTATATATACAGTGGAGAAAAAAAGTAATTAGTCAGTCACCAATTGTACAAGTTCTCCCACTTAAAAAGATGAGTGGCCTGTATTTTTCATCATAGGTATACCTCAACTATGAGAGACAAAATTACAAAAAAAAATCCAAGAAATCACATCTGATTTTTAAAATAATTTATTTCCAAATTATGGAGGAAAATAAGTATTTGGTCAATTACAAAAGTTCATCTCAATACTTTAATTACCCTTTGTTGACAATGACAGAGGTCAAACATTTTCTGTAAGTCTTCACAAGGTTTTCACACACTGTTGCTGGTATTTTGGCCCATCCTTCCATGCAGATCTCCTCTAGAGCAGTGATGTTTTGGCACTGCCCAAGGACTTTCAACTCCATCCAAAGATTTTCTATGGGGTTGAAATCTGGATACTGGCTAGGCCACTTGCTTGTCCATGACTCAATTTTAACTGCATGTTAGACACTTGGGGGGCTTGGCATGATAGGGACCCACCATGGCCATGATGTCCCCCAATTTTAATCGCATTATTAGTCCCCACTTGCATACACCTGCTGGATTGCTGCCCCGCCGGCTTGTATGTGTATGTTTGTGTATGTATGTTATTGTTATTGTTATATATATGTATGTTATATATAACATAACCGAGACGTTTGGCGGGAAAGGGGCGGTCTTCCTGTCCGGCTGCAGGGAGTCTGTGGGCCCCTCAGGGCAGGGCGTCCCACCCCTCTGCCCACGTGGGGTGTGGTCTCTTGCTGGCTTGGGGGGTGGCTGTCCCCTGTCTCTCCCGTGCCCTGTCTTATGGTTTCTACTCATGAGAAACCAAACACAAAATTGAAAAATCTTGCCAAAAGAATTAACCTGAAAAAAATACATTTTCTGCTTGCGAATCATTTAGTGTGTTTGGGAAACTTGTTGTTTAGATTTTGAAACGTTTTTGAGTTTGTGAAACATTTTTGAGTTTGTGACCAAAAATTGTGACTTTGTGAAACACACAAAAGTGCCGATATTATGAAAGCGCCAATATCATAAGAGATTTAAAATTCAATCTATTAGACAGCTAAAATGTTAAAAAAATAATCGGATCATCGGATCAAGAGAGCAGAGCGGGACAATGTACTAGAAATACCCACATTAGTATAGCCGTCAATCTGTGACATCACTGTTTAAAAAAAAAGGGTTTCAAAACTATGTGAAGTTGCAAATGTTGATGCTCTGGCATTGTTTAACATGAGTATCTAACATTAAAAACAGTAATAATTCAGATCTGAGGAAAATCATCATCGTTCCCTTTTAAAGCTGAGCAATTTTTTCTCCCACTCAGCAGTTCTCCACATTATCCTCGCTCATCGTTTTTATGAAATATTTACCTCCTGCCGTCTATTCTCACATATCCACAGCTGCCATAAGACCTGCTTGTGTGTTTTTTTAGAAACAAACTTGGTTTAACTATGTATCTGGATATTTCTGTTCCGTTTTTTTTTTCATAATATAATTTCGTTTGAGCTCTTTTTTTAACAGTGTTCCCTCTTTATATTTTCAGGCTCTACGTTTGTCACGAAGTGTTCGGGATGAGACAAAATATATTGAGCTGATGGTGATCAATGACCATTTGATGGTACGGTACATTAACACTGAGTAAAAAAGTATGCTTTGATATTTGTTTTCATGTTTTGGATCCCCTTATGTATTTGCTAATGACCTTTATCCAATGTAAAAAAAAAAGCATGTGAATCCAAATAATATGAGGATTTTATTAAAAAATGAACTACAACGACTAAAAAATACCCAACCAGACACTTTTTCATAGCATTAGAACGTGTTGGACTGGGTGGGTCTATAACAAATAAGAGCCAAGTAATGCAATTATTTTTAATACACTGCTTTTAAAATGTTTTTAACATCAAGAGAATACAGTACTAGTCAAAATTTGAAGACAATTTATTATGTTATTGCTGGGTTGCAATCACAAGACCTACATGGACTTCTGGGTTTCAGGCGACGGTCTAGACTAAAGTCACATTAGGCAACTGTATATATACCTACATCAGTGCAGATTAGGGCGTATTTTGAAAGGTTTAAAGAAAAATATATCAGCAATCATTACATTTAAAAAAAAATAGGATGCAGTAGATTTATACACTCTTAAGAAAAATCATTTGTGAAAGATTTAAACCAATTATCATCACCAAGACGTTACTACTCGCTACGAGCTCAAGTCATTTGACACACACGGATTTACAGAAGAAAATATTTGAGGCACATCATGTCTTTACATCTGAGTGGCCCACAAATTAATCATGAATCAAGGTTGTACTTATTCCGCATCGCTAGGTAACATATTTGATTGAAAACGAGTGCTGTGCTGCTGTGATTGTGACGCTAATGAGAAAAAAGTAGTTTGTTTGCAGTTGATTTCCTGCTACGAATATTCGTCTAATTTACAACCCATGTTTGCCGTTTTTTATGGTGTGAAGTTCATGTTTTGTCTCATTATTTACCTATAGATGTTCCTGTTGTTCAGCATTGTTTGCTAGCGATATCAAGATTCAGTACATGCTGTTGAGCCTACAAGAGATTTATACATCTAGCTTAATTATACTGTTAATGACATTTTCTTGATGCTAACAAATGGGTTGTATTCGGACACATGACTATTGAATGGAATGTACTAAGTGGTGGGCCAGCATGGCTACTGTGCAGTAAACAGAGTATGGCCTGTTGGAGTTTGCAAGGGGCCTATATCTTACCAGATACGAGCGAAAAAGCAAACTATGCAATAAAATCTAGACCATCATGTGAATTAAAACATGAAGAAGAACACATTGAATGAGACGGTGTTGCCAAACGAAAAAATTCAGCAAAAACTGTGTACTAAGAATTAATGCATTACTTGACTTTATTTTTAGGCTGGTTTGTGTACAGCAGATTTGTGGCAGCAGAATAGTAAAATAGTGCTGTGTAAGTGTGAGTAAAAATATAGCATAATATGGATACTCTGCTGGCTTATATGATTTATTCTTGCTTTTATGGGCATTCAAATGTGTCATCTGAAATACTACAATCAACACTACTTGAGATAATGTAATACACTGGCATGTACATCTTTTGTTATGGTTATATTTTCTCCTTATATGCTGTCTCTTGTCTTTCTCCCCTTCTGCGTCTCACTCTAGTACAAGAAGCACCGCCTCTGTGTCGGCCACACCAATAACTATGCTAAGTCAGTGGTCAATATGGCTGACATGGTAAGAACTGTATTCATCCTCCGTTCGGAAAGCTCGCTACAAGCACTTCCTGGTATCGGCGATGAGCACTGATTTGTCATTTAACCAAGCTGACACTCTCCATTGTAAACAGCCATTAACCAGCCACTCATGAGGGCTGAGCGTGCAGGAGCCGTACAAAATAGCTCGCATCACAGTTGTCGCATCATTCCTTTCTGTGCTTATGTTTTGAAATGTGAGCCGGACTACAGGGTCACGACTGTAAGGCGTGAACGATTGTGCTTCTTTGTCACAGCCTTAAAAAAGATCACATGAAGCAGATTGTCTTTGGATGGTCGCCATTGATTACCATGGGCAAGTAGAATTCCCTTTTTGCCCGATGAGGCATGCAGCAAGGAGGCCACAATAGTGTATTTAGTGATGGGACTTGATAAGAATTTCAGGTTATGATTCCACTTTTGATTCTACTTAACGATTCGGTTCCTTAACGGCTCTCTTATCGATTCTTATTTGGAAAAAATGAGAAAAAAATGTGGATTAGCCTCAATTTTGTTTAGATTACAGGTAACGTGACCTTAGAAAGCCTACAGTGAGGTCATAGACGAAGAAGAAAAAAAGGTACTTTAAAAAAATAAAAAAAATAAAAATAAATATTCTTCTGTAGAATGTAACAAAATAAATCATGTGGGAAATGCACAAGAATGTAACATTTAGTAACGTGACAATTTATCAAATGCAAAGTGAGATATGTCACGCCTTTAGTGGTTGTAATTTTGATGATTGTGGCTTACAGTTTATGAAAACCTTGAATTGAAAATCTCAGAAAATGTGGGATTTCAAAAAGTGTAGGCCAAGATCATCAAAATGATAATAAAGGCTCGACATACCTCACTTTGCATGTAATGAGTTAATATCACATATTAGTTTCACATTCTAAGTTAATTGCTGACATGAATGGACTTGTACACGATATTCAATGTTTTTATTGCTCACCTGAGATATAATGACAGAGAAAATATGGTGGTAGAAAAACATACAACTTTTCTCTGACTACAATTAAAAATTCACCTACAGAAAATTAGGAGTTTCTACTGTAGCAAATAGACCACAAACTTAGTCGCTGCTCGGTGACATTTGTCTCGCGGCAGATGTGAACTGGAGCGGAACTGCCCGCCTAGAAGCCAGTCATAATCTGTTTCTTGCATGCTCATCTAAATGAGACGGCATTAATTTTAATTTTACAAATATCACATTACAAATTTAGTGAGTTAATACCTGATGTATTCAGATGACCTGCTAGCATTACTGCTCCCTAGGATGAGATCGGAGCGGTTCAAAAACACGACTTTCGTTTATAATTATTACTTGCTTTGTGTTCAAATGTTTCAGTACATTGCTCGCACGTCCTTTTCGCGATGAAATAGCAGCCTTATAAATATTACAAGTAGTGCTATTGCGATTAGGGATGATGTTCGAAACCGGTTCTCCCGATTGTTCGATAAGAAAAGAACCGATTCCATGGATTCGAATCCCTTTTTGAGGACCGATACCTGTTATCGAAGCCACTATACCGTATTTTCGCGACCATAGGGCGCACGGTATTAAAAGGCGCCGTGTCAGTTACGGGTGCTATTTCTGTATTTAACGCATAAATAAGGTGCAGCATATTTTTTGGCGCAGGCATGTTTAAACATTCGCTATCTTAAAACATACGCTATCTTAAAAAATATGCTAGCATGCATGGACGCTGTTTTAAAAAGGCAGCAGGAGCAAAGCTGAGTTGGGTTGTACTTTATTGAAGTATTTATCAATGTATTCACATTATTTTTTTATCAATCCTCATCCTCAAATCCATCAAAGTCCTCATCTTCTGTGTCCGAAATGAACAGCTGGGCAAGTTCTCCATCAAACACGCCAGATTCCCTCTCCTCATTTTCAAAGTCAGTCTTGTTGTCCATTAGCATAGCAAGCTAGCACAACAGTAAAAGCCGACTTCCCTTGCCCCGTTGTGTGTATCGATTCGCTACCGTGCTAGTCCCCTTCTTCTCCAGTGTGCTTCACCGGGATGTCGAAAGTGAGCGGCACCTCGTCCACGTTGGTGATGGGTTTGTCGGCAATTTTTTTAAATTTACAACGCACATAGCAGCACTATATGCTCACTGGGGGCGTGCCTTTAGCGTCCTCTCACCTGAAACCTTCACCCTATAACAGCTGCATGCTGTCCTCAGTCACGTCCGCTTTTCCTCCATACAGGTATAAACAGCGTGCCGGCCCAGTCATATAACATCTATGGCTTTTGGAACTCAGAGCACACACAACAACCTATCTGGATTCGATAAGAGATTCGATAAGGAATCGGTTCGATAATGGGCTCGAACTCCATAATTTCTTAACGAACATCATCCCTAATTGCGATCTCTTCTAGTAAAATGTTAGTGTTTGTTTTCGACAGAGCATTGCCATTTTGAGATCTGACGTCACTACGCAGTACGCACGTTGCGTAATGATGTCATCCCTACCCGGAAGAATCGATAAGAGAATCGCTTTTCCAAGGAATGAATACACTGGTAACAGGTTCTGAACAACAACCGGTTTTTGATTTGCATCCCTAAGTGTATTGGAAAAAAATCTATCATACCAATGCTGGAATTTAGTACTTTCAATCAGCCCGACTGAGAACACATTGTTTTGTTTGTCTGTAGCTTTAATGCTAATGAGCTGTGTTTGTCCACGCCTGTCTCCCACTGAGAAGTGTGTTCCAAAAAGCGCTACTGTGCTGTTGATCCACTTTTAATATTTACACTGTAACTCTCTGCTTGTCTATCGGAATGGATGCCACTCCTTAATGTTACATTATTGTATGTGATATATTATCACATATAATAATGTCAGTGTCAGTGGGACAAGAGGACACAAACATTAGCAAGACTAGCTTAGCTGTGTGAGCTACATGCTAACATTGCACTCACATTTTAACACCACCACCATGCTAGGATAGCCTATTCACCTGTGAACTACAAAATGATTGAACTTAGAGCTCACACAGCTCAAATTAATAGTTGGCAGATTTACAGGCTTGATTTTAAGGTGTAGTGAAGTGGTATTCTTTTTTTTTTACATTACTTGTCTGTGTTAAAATAATCACTTTTTTCAAGGAATTAATACACTGCGAACAGGTTCTGAACAAAAAACGGTTTTCGATTTGCATCACTAAGTGTATTGGAAAAAAATCTATCATGTCAATGCTGGAATGTAGTGCTTTCAATTAGCCCGACTGGGAACACATAGTTTTGTTTGTCCACGCCTTTCTCACACTGAGAAGTGTGTTCCAAAAAGCACTACTGTACATAGCTTAGCTATGTGAGCTACATGCTAACATTGCTCTCACATTTTAACATCACCACCATGCTAGGTTAGCCTATTCGCCTGCGAACTAAAAAATGATTGAACTTAGTGCTCACACATCTGTAGCTGACTGATGGATAGTTGGCAGATCTACAGGGTTGATTTTAAGATGTGTAGTGAAGTCTCTTAATTTTAATTTTTTTTACATAACTTGAAAGTGTTTGGCATATGGAAGCGGGTCCGAGATGTCATAAAACCCTGAAAAAGTTAAAGAAAAAAGTTAGGGAGAAGATTTTTCTCAGGTTTGATGTTCATAAAAAGGCTCTGTGGACACATCATTAAAAGGCTAATTTGCTAAGATTTTTTTAAAACAAATTACCAAAATATAACAAATTATCTAATTCTCACCTTTTAATCATCTAATTTTGATTTCCCAGATTTTCAAGGAACAGCTGAATACTCGCATTGTGTTGGTCGCCATGGAAACCTGGTCCGCCGACAACAAATTTAACATCGACGACGACCCCATAGTTACCCTGAGAGAGTTCATGAAGTACCGAAAGGACTTCGTCACAGAGCGATGCGATTCTGTACACCTTTTTTCGTGAGTAACATTATCATTAACTATTCAAATAAAGCAAATCAAGATGTGATTATGGCTTGTACTCTGTACGCACATTTTATTTAGAGTATTGTGGTTTATTAAGTCGGTTTATGTTGACATGTTTATGTCAATCAACTCAGCAAGGTCGACCATGTTTTTCTTATTACAAAAAAGTGTCCGCATAGTTTATGTTGACATACAAACGTTTGTACATGGTGGACCACATTTGTTGACATAAAATTTGCGACTCAAAGTGTTTTTGAATGGATTGGTAGCCACCGGAAAAAGTGCCCATGTACGAAAGCTTTATTGTCATTGTAGTCATGATGGGTTTAATGTCATTGGTACCCAAAGATAAAATGGTCATGCAAACAAAAAAAGACAACATATACAATAGACAATAGAACCACAAGACAATCATTTCTACAAAGTACAACCACACCAGAAACAGTACAATGTCACTCCTATGGATACCATGAAACAAGTGCTACGATACAATAAATCCAAATGAATCGCCCTCAGCCAGCCTTGTTCAAAAGATACCAAGGTGAATTTATAACATTTAGTCCTGTAGTGAGGCACCTCAATCAGTTGGCCTGAACAAATAAGCTGGAGAACAGTGATGAATGATAGAGCTCGCATTGCGCTGCAGGTGTGAGGTGCAAATGGTAAATGAGTTAAGTTGTGGTGGTGTGCCGTCAGCGCCAGCAAGGCCTTCTCTGCTGGCCTAACATAAATCATGATCATAAAATAACAAAAATTAATGTTACCATTAATTTACTTTCCATAAATATATAAATGTATTCACCATGTTCTCTCCATGTCATATTAGGCCCCAGTGTTGCTTGTTTTTACATTAGAGCTTTTATCCAATTAGAATTCAGCTAGCTTGTTGCCAGCGCTGTTGGAATTCTGCCGCAGGCCTTCTGAATCAACATTAGCGGTGGCTGTGCAGTGTAAATGAACGGAGGACATTCAGTTGATAGACAGTTGGGAAAGCCAATCAGATCACGAGTTGTTGACAGTAGCCTAGGTAGCCTTATGTTAAACGTCACTGGGTTTGGAGACTCGCTTATCACTCCCAGGTGAGTATTCAATCACAGGTTGTAATTTGCGATCACAGTTTGTAGTTTGCAAAAGCAGGAAGTGGCACAGGAGCCACTAGCAGAGAAATCCCCGGTACTCACTTTTTTTAATCAACTTGCAAAACGTTGATTAGGTGGCAGATATATATTAGCAAAGCCATTTTCAAGAAGGATATTTAAAGAGAAACTAGATCTTGTGAGCCGAGGTTAGCCGACCCCGGAAGCTAGCTAAGCTGTCTCTGCGGTGAAATGGTTTCCCCGCGAGTGGCACCATTGGCTCATACGGCGTTGGATGAGTGCTACAATTGTGAGTTCAAATATTTTTTATTTATTTTTTTACTATTATTTTAATAGAACCACGTAAGATATGTTTTAATATGCTGGCTTATTGATTTTGTCCAGCTCGGTGATTCTGGTTCCATGCGTTAACCTCATTACTCATGATGGCCAACTTTCATCAAAACTTGTAACTGGCAGCCATCCTCTGCTACCAATGTTAATTCCAAAAGTAAATAAACACGTTTTCCTTTTATGCCTCATGTACACTTTATTGACCTTACTAGTTTTGCCACCACAACAAAACAGGTATCGCTGTCCCTTCCTCTCTCATTAAAGCAATACATACATACTAGCACACCCTGGTTGTGAACAGGTCAACATGTTTTACATAGTACATGTTAACAAGATGTACACAGGGTCAATATGGTTTTGTCAATGTGAAAACACGAAAGTTTCCACAGGCAGTGGAGACCAGAGGTGGGTAGAGACCCAATAATTGTACTCAAGTAAAAGTAGTGTTTCTTTAGAATAATATGACTCAAGTAAAAGTAGTCATCAAAATAATTACTTGAGTAAGAATAAGTAAATATTCCATGAAAAAAATACTAAAGTATTGAATAACTTGTGAGTAACTTCTGATTTATTTAGTAGTTATTTTTTAATGGTTCTTGGACTGAAATTGTCGGTGGGCATGCAAGTAAAACATAAAAATCATGTACAATTTATTGCAACATGTTTTCTCCAGTTAGAGTTGAATTCTTGTGGGCTGAAATGTGAACAATTCTACGGACACAGATGATAGCACATGATATAAATGTTATTTTTTACTAGTTGTTAATGTAATCATTGAAGATTTGTGCTGCCTTGTCTGACGTCATGTCACTTTTTACAGTCAGTACGTTTCTATGCAGTAAATTAGTCTGACTTGGCAAATAATACATGTTCTTCTATTTTCACAACTACATGTGGAGTTCTAGTTCCATGCTCTTATCTCTAATGTGACTGATGGCCATACGCAGTGTGCTTCTCAAGTACACTAAGGGGCAATTGTGGTCATTTCAGCAATGTCCATCCATCCATATTCTACCGCTTGTCCCGCGAGGGGTCGCGGGGGTGCTGTAGCCTATCCCAGCTGCATTCGGGCGGAAGGCGGGGTACACCGTGGTAATGTAAATACAGTAGAAAAAGACAATAATAGGTTCGCGCCAGTAACTTTCAAAATACAGATCTAACAGATAAATACGAATTTCCACTGCTATTTGGTGTTTTGCATTTGCATTTGCATTTGCTTTTAATGTGTTTAAATGACACTTGTAGTTATTAGGATCATCAAAAAAATACAAAAAGCTATTTTTGTAAACTGTTTTAGGAGGTTTCTGCTTACCAGTTGTCTCAAACAGCCGGGATGTAATAAATGATAAATGTAACGTAATGGTGTCATCCATCTATCCATTTCCACCGCTTGTCCCTCTCGGGGTCGCGAGGGGTGCTGTTGTGATGTCATGTAATTAAATTGTCTTATTTTGGTAACATTCTGACACTTATTAAACAAGTAGGTTTCAAGTTTATCATACCACTGGTCAGTGTTAATTGTGTTAAATGTGTCTTTATTTTAAGGGACCTTGCAAAGGTAAAATGTCTCCATATGTCTTCTCTTTTTTCCAGCTGTAGAAGACATATTGTAATGATGTGTGTGACAATACAGAATAGGGATGTAATGATAGAATAATTTCATATCACTTTAAGATTTATTTAAATGAAAAGTGCGTGACAAATAAAATATATTCTAACTATGTATCACTTTTAGCGGGCATTGTCTGTCCTACTTTGTTCAGCGGTACTTGAACGCACCATAAAACACCTCATCTCTTTTCCTCTGAGGAAAGATCGATCATCAGAATTCCGTGCTAGGAGAGCACAACTGAATATCTTAATTTCTCCGACAGTAATGTCTTTATATAAGTTTAAATTGGTGAAAGACGTATGTCTGTTGTTTTCATGTTAGCATTTAGGTCTATACTTGCCAACCTTCCCAGATTTCCCGGGAGGCTCCCGGAATTCAGCGCCTCTCCCGAAAACCTCCCGGAATAAATTTTCTCCCGAAAATCTCCCGGAATTCAGCCAGAGCTGTAGGCCACGCCCCCTCCAGCTCCATGCGGACCTGAGTTGGGACAGCGGCGACAGTCTGTTTTCACGTCCGCTTTCCCACGATATAAACAGCGTGCCTGTCCAATCACGTTATAACTGTAGAATGATCGAGGGCGAGTTCTTGGTTTCTTATGTGGGTTTATTGTTAGGCATTAACGTCCTCCCAGCGCGGTAACAACACACAACAATAGCAGTCACGTTTTCGTCTACCGTAAAGCAGTTCGTCTGCCGTAAACAGCAATGTTGTGACACTCTTAAACGGGACAATACTGCCATCTACTGGATAGCCTCCGGAACACTGAAATTCAAGTATTTATTTTATTTGTATGTATAATAAATTAGATAAATATATACCTGTATGTATGTATGTATGTATGTATGTATATATATATATATATATATATATATATATATACATATATATATATATATATTAGGGCAGCACGGTGGTGGAGGGGTTACTGTGTCTGCCTGTAATATATATATATATATATATATATATATATATATATATATATATATATATATATATATATATATATATATATATGAAATATATATATATATATATATATATATATATATATATATATATATATATATATATATATATATATATAATGAAATATATATGAAATACTCGAGTTGGTGAATCCTAGCTGTAAATATACTCCTCCCCTCTTAACCACGCCCCCAACCACACCCCCGCCCCGCCCCATCCCACCCCGCACCCCACCTCCCGGAATCGGAGGTCTCAAGGTTGGCAAGTATGATTTAGGTTAGCAAGCTGGCACGAGTCAGTCTGCCGTGAGTTTATCAAAGTGCAGTTATCCATCACAATTTATCAGAATCATTTTAATTTAAAAGTGTAATACTAACAGTCAGGAGTTTTGCCACCGTCATCATTATTACCGTGTATTGTTACGTCCTTACAAGACTGGAATCCAAACACTGTGCCTTAGTAGTGGTAGTTCTGATTGGCTCCCCGCTGTGAGGCTCTGGTTGGTTGGTGAAATGGAGTCAAACGTCACTAAAGTTTATGTTGGATTAGCGAAAAAGAGTCACGTGACAGTGCCTGCGCAAAGAAGGTTCGCTGTCAAAATGAATTTGTCTTTGCAAGTCTTAATCAATAGAATTTAAATAATTATGATATAAATAAATGTAACGATCGTATAGTATGGTATACAGTATGTTACATTAAAACTACTCAGACAAGTAATTTTTTTCAAAAAGTTACTTAGGTACCGGTAAATGTAATGGAGTAAATGTAGCGCATTACTACCCACCTCTGTTGGAGACGCTGGTGTCTCTTTTTTACACCTTGCCTCCCAATTCATCTCTATGGTCAGGTTAGAGTCTCTGACTGTGCCAAGGTATTTGTAGCTGTCTATAAAGTCCACTGGCTGACCTTTGATGACGTAGTAGGCCTGGCATGTGGCTTCTAAATCAATGATCATATCTTTGGTTATGGATATGTTCCGCTGCAGTAAGTATTCTTCACAGCAGCTGACAAAGTAATGTCTGGACTATTTTCGTTAATCTGCAAATTCCTGTAGGGTCCTTTTAGCATGCTTACTTTGGCACTTGTTTGTGTACAGGAAGGAAAAATAAGGCTGTCACCACACAGCTTTGAGGCCAGCCAGTTAAGGAGTGTGATAACTTAGACAAAATGCCATTTATTTTAAATTGTTCAAAACTCGGTCAGCCTTGCGGCTGGGTTATGAGGCTAGATGGCGTTAAAGCTGAGGAAAAGTCAACAAATAAAAGTGACTGTCAATGAACAAACAATGGAATGAGTGTCGCAGCTGTAAGAGTATGAAATATATGAAAACCCAGAAAATATGCAAAAAGCTGGAAAAAATGTTTTCTGTAGGTAAAAAAAATCCTCATTATTGTGTATTATATTTATTTGTTTATCACCCGTCCTACTTATGTCTCTGGACAAAGTCACTTTAGCAATAGCTATTTTTGGTTTTGGTTATGTATGTCAGTATGTCAACATGAATCAGCCAGTCCGTACCATTTTTTAGGGGCTATACAATAAAGTGACTTTTGACCTTGTTTACCTTTGGTTTATTCTCTTTAGAGGAAATCTCTTTCACAGCTGGAGCGGAGCGTCCTACATGGGAGGTGTGTGCTCTCTCTCTAAAGGGGGAGGAGTAAATGAGGTAAACTTTAGGATGATGATGTTGATTTGTCATCAGTAGTCTACATTGAGCATGTTTATCTTCTTTTGCCAAACTAATTTTGCTCATGGTCAATTCGTCTCTGTCCGTTAGTATGGAAAAACAGATGAGATGGCCATAACTCTCGCTCAATCCCTAGGGCAGAACATTGGCATCTTTTCTGACAAGAAGAGGATCCTTAGCGGTAAATTCTAATCCATCAATCGTAAAACACATTTTATTTGCAATCATATTTCCAAACAATATGACTTTTTTTATTAATATTTTCTTTCAGGAGAGTGCAAATGTGACGATTACTGGTCAGGCTGCATCATGGATGATGTTGGGTAAGTAAAAGTATTTGTTGTCATCAAGAAATGAACTTACTAACTCTACAAATATAAGAACTCAGTTGTACCCTTTTACCTGTATTCAGTGCACAGTATATTTGGCGCAAGTTGGGAACCTCCCAGTGAATGTCAACACAAACCCATTTTCTATTAGTTAATGGTTTTTTGGTACCTGTTTAAACAATTGTTCTTTCATGATATTAGTTCACATTCACTTTATTTGTGCCACGTTAGAAAAATAACCATAACTTTGCATCACTGTGATTTGTGTTGTGTTTGTGCATTGGTGTATCCTCTTAAATATTTCTTGCATTCCTCCTCTATACCAAATGAGACAGCAGGTGAGCAGAAGCCTGGCTAAAACATTGCTTGTGCTCTTTGGGAGAACGGTTGTAAGCCATCACAACCTTTCTTGCCACATTTCGACAGCCGCTGCAAACGTCTCTGTTTGGTTCAAATGATGTGAACTAATGCAGTTTGATGGACTTTTAAAGTTTCTTCTACATGGGCTGTATTTGTCTTCATCATGTTGAACATTAACGCGCCATCTACTGTAACAGGGGTGTCAAACTCGTTTTCATTGTAGTTATGGCTGCATTTGGAGGGGTACAGTCAATAATAATATAAATATAAATTTACTGTATAAGGATTCATCTCATGATATTACACAATTGCCGTTTATATTTGATATCATATTTTATTGCTGTAAAATATAATCTGTAGATTTTGCAGTAAAACAGGCAGATCAGTCACCACAATTTTACCGTAAAATGTACAATGGACATTTTCTGCAAAGAAAAAAAACATTACCACTAAAAATTCTGGCGACTGAGCTGCCATTTTTTTCCCCCTGCAAAATCTATTGTAATTTTTAGAGTACAATTTGATAGATACCTTGCTTTGCATAAGTCAAGCAGATATTTAAGTTTTTATTTTAATTTCAACTAAAACATTTTTGAATGCATGATAATATAAAATGTGTTGTATTTATTAAAGTTTAAAAGATATGCAACTGCTTGCAGTACATGCATTTTTTTCTTTCAAAATCGAAACATGTATATGTATAGATAATTTCCTTTTGCAGGCCATATGAAATGATATGCTGGGCCATATTTGGCCCCCGGGCCTTGAGTTTGACACCTGTGATCTATGTTATTCAAGTCTATGCCCATTTGACACTTCATTAGGTACAGCTTATCTTCAATCTGTGGTCCAATATTACAATTGCGCCTTTACAAACGTAATATTAAATTTTCTGACATTTTACACACAAATGTACTGCAATACAATTCTACATGACTTCAAACTGCAGACACAGTAAAATAAATACCTGTTATATTACCTTTGGAAAGACAACAAATTTGTATTGGATCTCAATTGATTGAGCTTGTGTGGTGTCGCCGGTGAGTGTAAGTGTATCTTTTATAGGTCAGTTATTTTGTTTTGTTTGTTTGTTTATTTTAAGGATAACATCACCTCTCGCATTGGCTCCTTCATCGTTTTCCATAACTTGTTTCGTCCATGCGTATTTGATTGATACTGTCTGCAATGTCAGTGTCATCAAATTAATATATATATCCCGTGTGGTACTCTGCTTCCCAAAGCACTTACCAACTATCCTAATAGGTCAGGAGGTTAGAAGACATGTGACAGAGGACGAGCTCCTCTGTCACATGTTTTCTTCTACTCTTTTGCTTTCAATCAACACTTGTTTGCTTTCAATCAACACTTGTATTCATTGTACGACAACAGCCATGTCCATTGACGTAAGCTTATTTTCTACTCCACAGCACCTGCATGTGTGAACGTTGTATTTTCACTGTGTCAAAACGTAAATCACCTTGGTATTTAATCTTATCTGATACAAAATGGCTAAATGAAGGTAAAGGGTATTTTTTTGTGTTATCCCCTCAGACCTTTAGGGATTACTTCACTTTCACAACATATCAAAAACATCTCAATTCAGCTGCAGTCCTTGAGTTATCACACATGTAATTCATGATATAATTATAATTAAATATAATTCATTAAATTAAATGAAAGCAAATAATTAGGATGTGCAAGTGGTTCTGGATGGAAATCCAGATACATTTTTATTATTCTATTCCCTTTCTGTTATGAGGATTAATCAAATTGACTTGAAAGTGGATGAAACAACGGTTCAAATTAGAATTCTGCATCTTCTCTGTTAGGCTTCATTGCCCCATGCAAAACTTCTGAATGCATCTTAAAATCTATCAACACACTTGTTAAGGTCTTGGTCAAGGGGGGTGACCCCAGGATGCAGAGATGGGAGACAAGGTGGAATTACAAAAAATGAAAACATTTAATTAGACAAAAGGGATAACTAAGGGTGATGGGGCAGAAGCGCACACCATGTAACCTGGACAAAATAGGTTCCTCAGTGGTCGGCAGGAGAAAAGGCCAGGGCGCACTGAGCAGGGCAAGAGTCCAACAAAAGAATCCCCTTTACCTCAGGGAGGCTAGGAAACAAACACAAAAGAGGTTAGGAAATTCAGGACTAAGGAGCGACAACGTACCAGGTCTGGTGAGGTGAAGCAGGCGCATGCACGAGAGGGGTTCAGGATACATTAACCGGCAAGGCCAAGCTGTCAGTGACGAGCCTAAATACTGGTGGGCTAATTGCGAGCAGGTGTGCCTCAAGGTTCGCCCCTCGCCGCGGACGAATCACTGAATACACAGGTGCAGACATAAAGGAGAAGGCAGGATAAAGATAAAACACAACAACACTATAGTCAAACCTTGCAATTGTAGATCACAGTTGTAGTAAGTGATCTCCTCAATTGCAAGTATTCCTGCCCTTTCATCGAATGGGATATGTGTCTTAATTATCATATTATTATCTCTAAGATCTATGTTTAATTTACCCTATTAAGGAGTAATTATTAATATTATATAATATCCTGTAGTGTTTCAGAGACTTATCCCTCCACACAGTGTTGTCTGCCAGTTGCCGTGATAACACATTGTAACTCTGTGGTTGTGCTGAACAGCATTCACCTGCCCAAGAGGTTCTCTGACTGCAATGTGGAGGAATACTATAACTTCCTCAACAGTGGCGGGGCAGCCTGCCTGTTCAACAAACCCCAGAAAGTATGTCTTACGCACGCACACACACGCACACACATAGACACAGACACAGACACACTCACACATACACATACACACACATTTACAAACACATACACACACTTTGCATGTGTGTGCAATGTGAGATTTTGAAGGGAACCTATGAATATTTTCCTCTTATTTGACATATAAATGTTATGTTTAAACTATGACAAAGCTTAAAATCATGCCCCCTTTTATTCGTTGATGGAGGTCTGTGCTATAATTGATTGTGTTTTTCTTTTAGCTGCTGGACCCTCCTGAATGTGGAAATGGCTTTGTGGAGCCAGGAGAGGAGTGTGACTGTGGCAGCCCACTAGTAAGTTGCCATCAAAATAGGCTGCATGTGTGCTCTTGGGGATGCACTTTTAACTTCATTAGCATTAGTTCTTATCTGATGGTCTATTTAGGCAGCAACAAAATAATGCAGTGTCAAACTTGGTCTAATCTTGCATGATTATTTTGCCCACATTGACTTGTGATGAAATGTTAAAAGGAGATTTTGTGTCAAAGAATAATTTTAAACGTGTTGTAACAGGATTGTGCCAAAGAGGGAGAGAACTGCTGTAAAAAGTGCACCCTAACTCAAGGCTCTAAATGTAGCGATGGATTGTGCTGCAATAACTGCCAGGTAGCAAACAGTTCACGCTAACCCCTTCTTTGTGAAACATTTGTAGCCATATTGGTTAAAATGATTACGCCCAATGCTTAACAAGGGAGCCTTTACACCTTAAATAAGTGATGTAGTTTTCTTTCTTGCGCTCCCACAGATGGAATTCATGGGGGTTGTATGCCGGGATGCAGTGAATGACTGTGACATCCCCGAAAACTGCACAGGAATCTCCAGCCAGGTGAGCAATATCCCCACTTTCAGCCAAGCATCAAACGCAAGTTTGAACATTTCGCTTGCTTTGACAGTGTCCACCAAATCTGCTTAAGATGGATGGTTACACATGTGAAAAAGACCAGGTGAGACGACCATACTACACGTTGAACTATATACTTAATATACATTTGCATATTCCTGGCATGTTATTTGTCTCTGTAGGGGCGCTGCTTTAATGGAAGATGCAAAACCAAAGATAAACAGTGCAAGTACATTTGGGGCGAGAGTAAGTTTTTTGTTTATTCTTTTCTCTGTGCAATGAAAGCTAATGTCTATCACATGCTCATAAGGTAAACATCTGGGTGTTCATTCACATATGGAATGTACAATGTGTTCATTCATGTACACCCTTAATGAGGCAATTTGTCTATTCGCACGCACGCGATTTGTCCATGTACATACACACAATGCTAGCATCTATTTGTCCATTTTTATGCACACACAATGTAAAAATAGGTACCTGTCCATTCACATACGCACAACATGCACATTTTCCTACGTATGTGAACAAACTACAAAGTTAATGCTATAGCAATGAACAACCCATGATACATCTGCTTGTCTTATTTGGACAAGACCACTGATATAAGATCGATGTACAGACAGGACAGCAGCTCTTTTTTTTTCTACACAGCCTCAAGTTGTCTCTACTCAAAAAGATAACCACCATCATTAAAAACAGCAGCACATTTTAGTTCTGTGTGCAACATCCAGTCTGACTGCACTAACAAAATAAAGGCTTCAAAAAAGTACCTTACAAAATGATGATGCTTTGACTTAAAATACTGGTCAAAATTGTCCAATGATGTGTTATGGAATGATTTTTGCATTAATGCTGATAGTGCTTGTTATATTACATCAACGTTATGTTGATATGTGGGCTCTGTACTCCTCGGTACATCCTTGTCATTGTGGCTTGTGCAGGCCTTTGAGACACTTGTGATTTAGGGCTATATAAATAAACATTGATTGATTGATTGATGATTGATGTAATATAATGTGACTATAAATATTGTACAGTTACTTTTTTTTTTTTTTACACTGATTCAACAGGCTGAGCTTTAAGAGCCTTTTTTAGTTTTGTTTAAAAAAATACTTTTTGTAAGAACTAATAACCTGTGATGGTGGATTTTTTAGATATATGGTTTTCTGGGGTATTAAGAAGAACAACAACATGGATTTCATGTAACATGTTTGGTATATTTAGTGTGTTTTTTCTTCCAGAGGCCACGGCGGCTGACAAGTTCTGCTATGAGAAGCTCAACATTGAGGGGACAGAGAAGGGCAACTGTGGGAGAGAAAAAGACACCTGGATCCAGTGTAACAAACAGTAAGTTAGTCTTCTGTGACTATCTCTCATACATTTCAACTGTGCTCCTATTTGCATCTTGTTATTTCAGGGACGTTCACTGCGGTTATCTGCTATGCTCCAACATCTCGCCCCCTCCACGACTGGGAGAACTACAAGGAGGCCTAACATCCTTTTCAGTGGCAAGACACAGTGGCTCACTGGACTGCAGGTGCACGCACTCACATACATTTTTTTGTGAGTCCCTAATCTAAAAATGTGTCGGGCATGTGACTGTGATGTGTTTGTGTTTGTATCAGTGGTGCTCATGTGGTGATCGATGGAGACACTGACCTGGGCTATGTGGAGGATGGAACGGCCTGCGGGACAGACCACATCTGTTTCAACCACAAATGTCTCCCCCTCCAGCAGTTCAACTTTAGCATCTGCCCCGGGACCACTGACAAAACCGTCTGCTCGGGACATGGGGTACAAACATCAATATACTGTATGCATACAGTATAATATCCATGTGAAAAACTCTAGTTTGTATTCTTGATTGTTAGATGACGATAAGCAGCTAGCCGATTATATTTCGATTAGCCATTTGACCATTATTTTGGGGGGATTTACAGGAAGATATGAGAAATTACGGGAGAAAAGAATAACCTATAAAATGCAACTGCAACAGTGCAATTAAATAGAAACTTTTGAAGGGTAGCTTGATCATGGGGAATAAAAGTTGCATGTTACTAACATGGTTTTGTTATGCCTACCCATACGAGTAAATACATTTGTTTTATTTGAAACATGTACATTAGTCTTACATACATAGAGTTTATGTTTAGTTTATTTCAAACATGCACATAAAGTAACATTTATGCACATCTCATGTTTCCAATTTCACAAACATGACCAAAAATATGTAGGAAGAACCAGAGCTTATTTAATATTACCCTATCTTAATAAATAAATGTGTTCACTTCCTGTTTTCAATACACACCACTCAGGAAAGCCAGAGACATCAGGTGCCCGGGAATACCCCCATAAAGTGAAATGCACCCCCACCTGCACAGGCAACCCAAACTGATCCCCCCTAACCCCAACACTGTTCCCAAGCAGCACACCTCACACGACACTGTCCTTCAACAAGGAGCCAAATGGCGAAACTGGCAGGAGTGCGTGGTCTCTGACTGGGCCGACATGTCTGATAATTCCATCAGATGTGGAACTTAACAGTACCACCCCTCCCCACGTTTCCACATCATGAAACCAAGATGACACCCAATATCCTCCACTAGTATACTGCAGCTTTGACACACAACATCCTCTACAGGACAGTACAGTAGCTTTCCTTTAAAAGCTCTAAAGTGCACCTCCAGCAGGTCCGCCGCTCAGCTGACGGCTAGCGAACAGCAAACCGCTCAAGTGCACCAAAACACCGAACAGCCAGACATGCATAAACAAAAGCCCAGAAGCTGAGCCAAGCCTACCCGCAGTGACCACAGTACCACCCAGAAAACAAAAGGATCATGATTGTTTGGATACGAGACAATAGCACCAAAATTCTATTTATTTCCAGAGAATTAATTCACAATTCAATAACACAATTAAAACAAAATCCCTTTTGCAAAGCCAGTTTCAGGGGCAATATTTTCAGAATATAATTGTATCCTGTCTGATGGAATCAGACTGTATTTGTGCTGTTATATTCTGGTGCAGGTGTGCAGTAATGAGCTGAAGTGCGTGTGTTACCTGGGCTGGGCGGGAGAGGACTGTAACGCCACGTCGCCGCTCAGCTATCTCGTAGTGGGACCCACAGCCTCTGTATCAGGTAGCGCTCTCACCAATTCTCACTATCCTTTGTTATTATTTTCTCTCTTCCTCTCATCCACTTTTATGCTCACTTTATTGCCTTTCTCCAACACTTACTGCTGTATTACTATTTTTATGTTTTTTGTTTTGCTGTTTTGTTGATTGGTCATCACCAGTCACCATCATTTGTTTTGTTTTTTTCCACACTTATTCTTTGTTGACAGGTAGGTCTTTGACGCAGTGATTTGAGGTCAGATTTAAGTTACTATTTCATTCTATCTGCTTGTCATTCCCTGGTTCTTCCTCCTCTTACCTTTCCAGTTATAGGCCATCCTTTCAAATAAATGATGTGAAGTTGTTCCTACTAACCTCCAAATGAGGAACCCTACAATTCCGTTTGGGCCTTATTTACCCGTTTGTGCTTAAGTGTTTTTTTTATTGCGCTTGAAGTTCCTCTAATTCGTATTCTCTAATCAAGCCGGTAAACACCCACCCCACATACAGTAGGTGAGAAAAAAATGCGTAAGTCTGGAATGAAGACGGAGCTCATTACTAATGGGGTAGACTTTGCTCTGACGCCTTTTACTTCGATTGCGTAAAAATGGTCCACTAACACTTCTGAATTTCATTATAAATCATGAAAAATATAACACTTTAAATTTGAAAAAGTCATATCATGCCAGGCAGTGCTTGCCACGTGAACATGTCTCACCATGGCGATGCAGTGTGCATATGCAAGCTACAACATTTCCTCTTTTTCCTGGCTGGATGTGAATAATTATCTGAAGATCAAACTTTGTTTCACTTGTTATTATAACCATGCTGGTGTTATTTGTTATGTTAAAAGTTCAGTTTATTACAAATATTTGTAAAAGCCGTGATGTGTCAGAGGGGCTTCAGCGTTTTGTGTATGTGAGCTCACGCAAGCGAGCACAACAGTTGGATGTTAACTCTCAAAAATAAATCGAATCAATTGATAGATGCTAAATTTTTATATTTTATATTAAATAATCACAGAGTTCAATGATCATGGTTCGGATGAATTTGTATGTCTAAACTTCCAGAATGTGTTATGGCCTGTTTACGACAGATCGTGTTTTGTTTGTGGTTATTTTCCTTTGTATAAAAGTCATTTTCGGTTTCAGTGCTCCTTTTGTTTACATTCTGGTTACCGGGGCGCTGAGTTTTCTCACCTTTTCACAGCTTTAAAAGTTGTTGTCACCCTGCCTTCCTCGCGAAAGGTACGTTCTTTTGCTATTTGCTTATTTCCAGCGTTAGTATCGACATTTTGAAGTCGTTAAACTCGCACAACTTTTCTTGTGCTTTTTTCCGTGCACCTTCGAGCTGTTTGTTGGCTCATTACATGGAATAAAAGACTTGCTTACCCGCGGCTGCTTCTACCGCCTCCTTACCTTTTCCTGCCGGATGGTGAGAAATACGACCATCGCCACAATGCGACAACGAACGTGTCAGGATGTCTAAACATGGCAAATGTTTGATAGTTAATACAAATGGCATTAAAATGCTTTTATCCACATCTTGTTTGCAGGTGTCTCAATTGAAGCAATCAGAATACATTTGATAGTTTTCTGGAAGTTTATTTTACTGTTTTATCATGTGTGGTGTACACTGCATCCAAACTTTTAGTGCACTATAATGTCTCACCTTCTCAGAAGCGATGGGAGGCCAGATTTGACAGGGAACACCTGCTCCACTCAAAATGTACATCTTGGATGAAGGCGTGCAGTGAAAGATTTAAGTCGAGTGGGAGAATGTCGTGCAGCCAAAATCTGCGCAGTTGCACACTTAAACCCATTGGAGAATAAGGCTCTTTATGAATAGCGGTTGTTAAACCTGATTTCTCCTTCTAACACTCTCCTTGCTAGATGTGCTGTTATTGTGTGTTCCTCTCTGGTGTGTGGTGGTTTTGTTTGTCCCCCTATGAGTTGAAACAGGAGTCATTAACAGAAACATGATTCCTTGTGTCTCCTTCTCGTGTATCAGGCATTACCAGTACCAATATCATCATCTCTGCCATCGTAGGCTCCATCCTTTTCCTTGCCCTCATACTTGCTGTGACAGCCTGGTGCTACAAGTAAGTGTCCCAGTGACTTACTGTATATATTTTTGCATGTTTAATGAGACCCGACAAAATACTGTTTAGGGTTTCTGCTTTTACAAAGTAATAATGCTCAGAAAGATGATTATTACACGACACTGACTCTGAGTAGCTCCTTCAGCAACAGACTGTTAAAGCCAGTGCAGGAAGGAGCGCTACCACACTGATAGTCTACTTCTTCACCTCTCAGGAGCTACAAGCAGAGATGCTACGTGGAGTCTGAGGTCCACCGAAGATTCTGCCGGTTTGCTAACCCACTTCATTCTCCAGTTTAATATTCAATGCTGTGCTGTAATTAGGGATTTAGATTGTTTAACCCACCAATACAAAAGGAAAAATACCAGAATAACTAAAATGATAAATACAGTTGTGGTCAGAAGTTTAAATCCACTCTTATATGAACCATTATTTTTCCAAGGTGGAAATATGGTACAATACATATCATCATTCTATTGTTATTATTACTGTATACAGTATATACAGGCTGAATTGGATATATACATTCACCTGACTCACTTTTATTTGGTTCTGGAGTTCCTAGAATGTCTTTCGCAGGTGTCTCAGCGCTGTATACCTTTCTTTAGCTAGCGTGATTGATTGCTCTGGTAGTTCCTCTTTGGCAGCATAAAGACATTTGACTGCTCTTTTTGGACTGACCAATACGGCATTGGGAAAATTGCATTACTAAGCTGGTTCAAATAAATCATTACAAACACTAATTTAATGTTATAGGTTGATGATATCCTGCGCGTACGTACTCAAGATGAATACCGTCTTTTGTATGTGCAGGCAAATGCCCCCAGGTGACTATGTAACAAAGCCCAGCGATGCTGATTCATTTTACAGCGACATGCCGCCCGGCATGAGCACAAACTCGGGATGCAGCTCCAAGAAGAGGTCAGCCTGCCTGTCACATCTCCAGATTTGTGCCCTGTCCTTCACTCCATCCATCCCATCCATAACTCAGAACATCTCAGTGTTTGGCTTCAGGTGTGCCATCCTCCATTCCTTTACACTGTGTGTGTGTGTGTGTGTGTGTGTGTGTGTGTGTGTGTGTGTGTGTGTGTGTGTGTGTGTGTGTGTGTGTGTGTGTGTGTGTGTGTGTGTGTGTGTGTGTGTGTGTGTGTGTGTGTGTGTGTGTGTGTGTGTGTGTGTGTGTGTGTGTGTGTGTGTGCGCGCGCGCGTGCGTGCGTGTGCATACAATACCATTGACTTCTTCAGTCACAAGGTGGCAGGTCAAACACTATTCACTACTATGTAATACCTTTATTTTTCTTTTAGTACAGCGAGGCCTCGAAAGCCAAACCCAGTCACAGCCTTTAGACTTAGACTTAACTACTCCCACAGGAAATTAGTGTTAAACTGTTGCTTATTACTTTAATAACTGTACAGCCAATGCTTTAAAGGCCTACTGAAATGATTTTTTTAAAATTTAAACGGGGATAGCAGATCTATTCTATGTGTCATACTTGATCATTTCGCGATATTGCCATATTTTTGCTGAAAAGATTTAGTATAGAACAACGACGATAAAGATTGCAACTTTTGGTATCTGATAAAAAAAAGGCTTGCCCCTACCGGAAGTAGCGTGACGTAGTCAGTTGAACATATACGCAAAGTTCCCTATTGTTTACAATGATGGCCGCATGAAGTGAGAGAGATTCGGACAGAGAAAGCGACAATTTCCCCATTAATTTGAGCGAGGATGAAAGATTTGTGGATGAGTAAAGTGCAAGTGAAGGACTAGTGGGGAGTTGAAGCTATTCAGATAGGGAAGATGCTGTGAGAGCCGGGGGTGACCTGATATTCAGCTGGGAATGACTACAACAGTAAATAAACACAAGACATATATATACTCTATTAGCCACAACACAACCAGGCTTATATTTAATATGCCACAAATTAATCCTGCATAAAAACACCTACGTGTTTGTTATGCTAGCTCCTCTGCTAGCTCCTAGCTCCATACAACACGCCAATACAATTCAAACACCTGATCAACACACACAATCACTCAGCCCAAAAGACCGTTCACCTAACCCAAGGTTCATAAAGCTTATATATTTTTAAAAAGTTACGTACGTGACGCGCACATACGGTCAAGCTATCAAATGTTTAGCAGCCAAGGCTGCATACTCACGGTACCTGATATTCAGCTGGGAATGACTACAACAGTAAATAAACACAAGACATATATATACTCTATTAGCCACAACACAACCAGGCTTATATTTAATATGCCACAAATGAATCCTGCATAATAACACCTGCGTGTTTGTTATGCTAGCTCCTAGCTCCTCTGCTAGCTCCTAGCTCCATAGAACACGCCAATACAATTCAAACACCTGATCAACACACACAATCACTCAGCCCAAAAGACCATTCACCTAACCTAAGGTTCATAAAGCTCATATATTTTTAAAAAGTTACGTACGTGACGCGCACGTACGGTCAAGCTATCAAATGTTTAGAAGCCAAGGCTGCATACTCACGGTACCTGGTATTCAGCTGGGAATGACTAAAACAGTAAATAAACACAAGACATATATTTACTCTATTAGCCACAACACAACCAGGCTTATATTTAATATGACACAAATTAATCCTGCATAAAAACACCTACGTCTTTGTTATGCTAACTCCTAGCTCCTATGCTAGCTCCTAGCTCCATAGAACACGCCAATACAATTCAAACACCTGATCAACACACACAATCACTCAGCCCAAAAGACCGTTCACCTAACCCAAGGTTCATAAAGCTTATATATTTTAAAAAAGTTACGTACATACGCAAAAAAAAGTTGCGCACATACGGTCAAGCAATCAAATGTTTAGAAGCCAAAGCTGCATACTCACAGTAGTACAGTACTCACAGTCTGCGTCTTTGTCATCCAAATCAAAGTAATCCTGGTAAGAGTCTGTGTTGTCCCAGTTCTCTACAGGCGTCTGTGTATCGAAGTCAAAAGTCCTCCTGGTTAGAGTCTCTGTTATCCGAGTTCTTCCATATTGACTGCATCTTTCGGGAATGTAAACAAAGAAGCGCCGGCTGTGTACTGTTGTTGCTGACTACGTTCGAAAAATACGTCCATTTCGCACCGACAACTTTCTTCTTTGCTTGCTCAGCTTCTTTCTCCATAATGCAATGAACATGATTGCAACAGATTCACGAACACAGATGTCCAGAATACTGTGGAATTATGAAATGAAAACAGAGCTTTTTCGTATTGGCTTCAATTTGGAAGGCATACCCGTGTTCCCCGGGCTACGTCACGCGCATACGTCATCCTCAGAGGCGTTTCAAACCGGAAGTTTAGCGGCAAATTTAAAATGTCACTTTATAAGTTAACCCGGCCGTATTGGCATGTGTTATAATGTTAAGATTTCATCATTGATATATAAACTATCAGACTGCGTGGTCGGTAGTAGTGGGTTTCAGTAGGCCTTTAAAGGCCTACTGAAATGATTTTTTTTAATTTAAACGGGGATAGCAGATACATTCTATGTGTCATACTTGATCATTTCGCGATATTGCCATATTTTTGCTGAAAGGATTTAGTAGAGAACATCGACGATAAAGTTCGCAACTTTTGGTCGCTGGTAAAAAAAGCCTTGCCTGTACCGGAAGTAGTGTGACGTCGCAGGTTGAAGGGCTCCTCACATTTCCCCATTGTTTACACCAGCAGCGAGAGCGATTCGGACCCCACTCTCCGATTACCCCATTAATTTGAGCGAGGATGAAAGATTCGTGGATGAGGAACGTGAGCGTGAAGGACTACAGTGCAGTGCAGGACGTATCTTTTTTCACTCTGACCGTAACTTAGGTAAAAGGGCTCATTGGATTCCACACTTTATCCTTTTTCTATTGTGGATCACGGATTTGTATTTTAAACCACCTCGGATACTATATCCTCTTGAAAATGAGAGTCGAGAACGCGAAATGGACATTCACAGCGACTTTTATCTCCACGACAATACATCGGTGAAGCACTTTAGCTACGGAGCTAGCGTGATAGCATCGTGCTTAAATGCAGATAGAAACAAAAGAAATAAGCCCCTGACTGGAAGGATAGACAGAAGATCAACAATACTACTATCAGGAGACACCGAACCAAACACTGGACCTGTAACTACACGGTTAATGCTGTGCCGCCTGTCGAAGCCTAGCAATGCTGTTGCTAACGACGCCATTGAAGCTAACTTAGCTACGGGACCTCGTCAAAACTATGATAAAAACATTAGCGCTACACCTACGCCAGCCCTCATCTGCTCATCAACACCCGTGCTCACCCGCGTTCCAGCGATCGACGGCGCGACGAAGGACTTCACCCGATCATCGATGCGGTCGGCGGCTAGCATCGGATAGCGCGTCTGCTATCCAACTCAAAGTCCTCGGGGTTGTGTTGCTGCAGCCAGCCGCTAATACACCGATCCCACCTACAGCTTTCTTCTTTGCAGTCTCCATTGTTCATTAAACAAATTGCAAAACATTCACCAACACAGATGTCCAGAATACTGTGGAATTTTGCGATGAAAACAGAGCTGTTTGTATTGTGATACAATGTGTCCGAATACTTCCGTTTCAACCATTGACGTCACGCGCAAACGTCATCATACATAGACGTTTTCAACCGGAAGTTCCCCTGGAAATTTAAAATTGCACTTTATAAGTTAACCCGGCCGTATTGGCATATGTTGCAATGTTAAGATTTCATCATTGATGTATAAACTATCAGACTGCGTGGTCGGTAGTAGTGGGTTTCAGTAGGCCTTTAAGTAATACAAATTAGGATTAATGTATGCCTGAGAGGTAAGTCCCTTCATATAGAGTCTAATAGCATATTTTTTGTGGTCGATTTTAGCTGGGTTGTACTGAACAGCCAGGACAGCAGTGCCACTTTTGCTATGCTATTGGTATGTTGCAGTAAGTTCACTTTTCCCCCTGTTGATGCATCAAATTGAAGTCATTCTTTAGGTGCTCACAGAGCTTAATTCTCATGTGACATCATTTGTGATTATGTTTGGAGCTATAAAGGTTTGTGTAGTTTGTCATTTTTCCCCCAAAATGTGGTCAAATTTAGAGTTACACAACATTGGGGTGACCAACAAAGGATATTTCAATGTAGATTTCAGTGACTGTTATGTACTATTAGGTTGTCATCTGCTGCAATGGCATCATGTGTATTTGCCTTGTGTGCAGGTCTAATGGTCTCTCCCACTCGTGGAGCGAGAGAATCCCAGATGCCAAACACATCTCTGACATTTGCGAAAATGGCCGACCGAGGAGCAACTCGTGGCAAGGTAGCGCCCAACTCACCTACAATACAACTGCATGTTGTCATGTCTCATATGTTTACTCTTTATCGCTTCGCAGGGAATCTCGGGGGCAATCGCAAGAAACTGAAAGGAAAGAAGTTCCGTGCTCGCTCCAACTCTACAGAGTAAGTACCGCGTGGCAGGCAGTGCTGAGAGGATTAGAACACAAAAAACAACTTGTAGGACAATTACGTCGCCAACAGAGTAGTAAAGAAAAATTCAAACTTTTAACTATTTATATAACACAATAAAACAACCTTGACATTAAAAGCAATAAAACTGTGAATGATAATATTTACAGTCATAAAATAATAGCAAATTTGAGCTGAAGCTGTTGAGGTGAAACAGGATACACAACAATGTGTTTTAATCTGCCGAATGCTAATGAAAATATGTTTTCAGCAAAGAAGCATACAAAAGTAATGACATAAAATTAAATGGAATATTGTAACGTATCGTATGCAATAATGAAATACTGTAAAATTGTAGCGTAACTTCCTTAAATGTAAAAAAAAAAAAAGCAACACCTGTTTTCGATTCCCTAATATTTATGGTAGTGGAGGGTGCTGATTTTTTTTTTAATTACAATTCTATATTGATTGATCATTTTCAAAAATCGATTTTGAACTATTTTTTATTTTATTTTATTTTTTTAAATAAACATTTTTATATACTTTTTTTCGGCCATCTTTTTTGTAGCAATTTCGCACAGTGAGTAAACTTAAAGTTCAAGTTAAAGTGCCAATGATTGTCACACACAGGTGCGGTGAAATTATCCTCTGCATTTGACCCATCCCCACAGGGGAGCAGTGAGCAGCAGCAGTGGCCGCGCCCGGGAATCATTTGGTGGCAAGGGAGGCAATGAGTCCCATTTTTATAGTCTTTGGTATGACTCGGCAGGGGTTTGAACTCACGACCTACCGATCTCAGGACGGACACTCTAACCACAAGGCCACCGAGCAGATTTTGGCAAACTGCGAATATGTCAGCAGCCAAGAGTAGCTTTTGTAATCTGTAACCTGTTTCATCATCATTTTAACCCATAATATAATGCGAGAATTAGTTTGAATTGAGAAATTACTCTTAATCAAATCGCCACCTAAAGAATCGGAATTGAATGGTAAATTACAGTATTCTAAGGTCACATTCCTAATATGCAGTATAAGACTCATTTGAATATTTGGCAAGTCAACATTTTGTACTTTTTGAAAATGTTATTAAATATAAAATGTTAAAAAATAAGGACTGTTTTCACCAGTGGCTGTAAAGCTGCATTAAGGAATGTTTTTACCAGTGGCTGTAAAGCTGCATAATCAGGGAGTGTTAAGCTTAATATACTCAACTGCCACAATCTGTATAGTTCTAATGCAAAGCTGTGCCACAAATTCAGTCTTTACAAAGATAATGTTCTATTTTGTGAGGGATGTAAATGAAACAGTATGATTGTTGTCACTGTAGCGCCCATATAGACAAATGTTTGGTTACTATGGTGTCATAGTGACAATGAACATTGTTACATTGATCTCACTCTCAAAAATGTCATTATATTGGCAGTTTGTTGTGATGGCCCACCACAAATACATTTTGACCAGCCAGAAAGATTTGGTGTTTTTTTTTTTTTGTTATACTTGACGCCATATGCGCGACGTCACTCACAAATGCACTATTTTTGGAATTTTGACTGATGTATTTTTTTTGGTAATGCATTTTAACTCGTAAATAAACAGATAAAAGTCAGCTTGCAGCAGAACCAACGGGAGGTCCTCTATTCCACCCATAAAACCTAATACAAAAAAATCCAGAAAGCACCAACAATACTCCCATTTACATGTCGTGGCTTGAATATTCACCAAGTATTATTGATTTTTTTTTATTTTTATAAGCGCTAATACAAACTATAGCGGCACCATGATCACAAGCTTGTGTGCCAATATTGACATATTCGACTGATCATCTGCTTCATCCTTTTCTTTCACGTCAAACTTTATTGTTGATCCTAAATCATGCCTCTCACCTGGATAGTAGAAGAACGAGGATGTATTCCGACAAGTTGGTACACTTTGACAACCAATTTAAACCCTGAAATGGCGAGAACATGAAAAGATGCTTGGTTTCACCCCCCTTCTCTTCGTGAGGATTATTAGTCATTCTTCATCCAATTGGGAATATATTAACATCCTAGCAGTTGGTATCTTAATGACAGTAGACTTTGTAAGTTGTTTTATTATGGTCATTGGCTCTCATTAAGTCTGCACTGAGCAGTATTCAGTGATGTAGTTGAAAAAAAAGCGAACTTCGTGCTGCGTTTTTTAAATCAATGCGCAGCGTATGCTTAAAATGAGCAAAATACATAATGTGGCACCTGATTCTCACCAAGACACATGATTGGGTTTGCAGAAAGCTCAAATGGCCATTTATTGCACAAGTCTTTGTAGGAAGGGCAGAGCGTGGAAGTATCAAACTTAAAGTGTCCATTAACAAACATTAATATCTCCCATCCGGGGCTCTCAATCCTTCACACAGCACACTTCTTTATATGTCATAGGTAATTGCCTATAAAACAAGAGAAACACAACATAAGTAAAAAATGTCACCAGTCGGTAAGTGAGACATCCACTATTTCCCCACTAAGGACAGTGGGGAAATAGTGGATGTCTCACTTACCGACTGATGCACCTGCCTTGACACAGAGGAGAGCCAGACCAGAATGAGGCAGAGTTAAGAAAGGTTTGTAGCTGGGCCCCACCTGGCCGCACAGCTGGTGCCACTTCAGGCTGATTGAGCAGGTACAGAAATGTACCGCCCCTCAATGATGGCTGGGGCGTTGTCTTCCGTGTTCCACTCTGCCTCCATTCCCTGGCTCCTCCCCTGTGAGGTGCCTACCTGTCAGGCGGTGGAGACTCATCCACCACCGAGCTAATAATAATAATTAGAGCGAGTCAGAAAAGATGTTTGGTCCGATCTTACTGTGACATTCGCTACGCCAACTAATGGCGGGATGCTTGTAACTCAAATTTTTGCTTGCTACTCAAAGCATAACAATTACCAGAATTATTATTATTATTAGTTGTAATATTGACTACATGTTGTTAAAAAGCATGTCAGGAAAGCATGAGTGCACTTACTGTACACAGTTGTTTGAACATGATAGTGTTACGTACTGTGTAGAAAAACTAAAGCGACAACAGCCGCGACAAACAACAGCATAAAAGCAACATTTTTATAATAATAATATTTGTTTTCTCCTTATAGGACACTGTCTCCTGCTAAGTCCCCCACTTCCTCTACAGGATCGATTGCATCCAGCAGGAGATACCCTTACCCAATGCCGCCTCTTCCCGATGACCAGAGAAAAGCTAACAGGCAGAGTGCAAGGGTGACTTATCTTTGTTCTTTGTATTTCTCCTTTACACATTTGATTATTGTACTACTTTTAAACATTTCAAATACATCCCAATAGTGTATTTTCTAATGACAAGTTTGTTGCCTAAAATATAGTCTTGATGCTGGAATTTAGACGGTTTAAAAGTACTTCCAACAAGCCTGACTACATTGTGTGTCTGTATCCTTAACTGTTTTTCCAAATCTGTTTTTCCACATCTGTCTCCACCATGTGTGTCTGTCGCAGAAAATAATGTTTTAAAAAAAATGTATAAAAAATTTACACTGTAATTCTGCACTTGTCCTACGTATATATATATATATATATATATATATATATATATATATATATATATATATATATATATATATATATATATATATATATATATATATATATATATATATATATACATACATACATACATACATACATATATACATACATACATACATACATACATACATACATACATACATATATATATATATATATATATATATATATATATATATATATATATATATATATATATATATATATATATATATATATATATATATATATATATATATATATACATACATACACATATATACATACATTAAGGAGTGAGTGAGGGGCAAACTATGCCACACTCACTGTGGCTGTATTGACACTATACTGACAAGGTTGTTATTTTGCTGGATTATAAAAATCACCACTTTTGACCTGCAAAGAAAATTAGTAGCAAACCTGTTTTTATATGGATTTTTGTATTAATATTTTCTGCAAAAGAAACAGAAAATATGCATATTTTAAATAAATATACACTGTAACTTTGGACTTGTGCGACGTAATAAATGTCATATACCACAAACAATAATAATAATAATAATAATAATATTCAATGAATGAGTCTTCATTGAGTGGGTAGTAATGGGTCAAGGCTGTAATATACTCTTGCGTCACATAGCTTGCGTCCCTTCTGACGGCGTCTTGATTTGTTCCATGGGGGGCTTGCATGTGGCTTGCAATTCTCTTCCAAAACGCTAAAGAGCAATAACTGTGTTTCCATTGCAATTTTTTACGAAATAAAAGCGATTTTTCAAAATGTTCGACAAAGTACATTTGCGACTTATCTGTGTTTTGTGTCATGAGCCGTAATTCTTGTCAAATCTCATCCCGCGAGACTCCACTTTAAGGAAGATGGACACTTTGCGATTCCATGGTTTTGGAGCTGTGATTACAATTAGCCATTGACAATCCCGGCAGTGGTTAACCGCTCATAGCTCACTTATAGTCTGACGGACTTCAACTTTCTTCTACGACGAGACCCAGCTAACCATAGCCACACCAAAACAACAACAAGGTGGCGGGGCAAGAGAGCGGGGCTACATGCTAGAGCTACACAACCACCACTACCTAGCCTGCTGCTAGCTAACCAGGATTACATCCCAGCGTGAACTGAGAGAATGCTGTGCTCTTATTTTTACGGAAACCTGGCTTTCGGACAACATCCCAGGCTCTGCTATCCAGCTAGCAAAGCACTCAGTCTACCGTGGAGACCGGACAAAGGCTTAAGAAAGGCGAGAGGCGGCGGCGTCTGTGTTTACGTGAGTAACCGCTGGTGCTCGGACACTGCTCGGACAACATTGAGTTTTTGATGGTGAAATGCAGACCTTTTTACCTGCCAAGGGAGTTCAGTGCAGTGTTTATACTGTCTGTTTACATCCCGCCACGGGCGACTTCCACTACAGCGCTGAAGCTGCTGCATGACGTCATCAGTAAACAAGAGACCGGACACCCCGATGCTGCGTTCACGGTAGCTGGGGATTTTAACCAACGCAACCTAAAGAGTGTCCTCCTGAAATACCATCAGTTTGTGAACTTTCCTACGAGGGAGAAAACACTCTGGACTAAGTATACTGCAACGTGAGGGGAGCCTACAAGGCTGTACCCAGACCACACTTTGGACTATCTGATCACATCTCAGCTTTTCTATATCCAGCGTACAGACAGTGCCTCAAGCAAGCCCCCCAGTGAGAAAAACTGTTAAAGTGTGGAATGAAGACACTGAACTAGTGCTTCAGGACTGCTTTGGGAGTACAGATTGGGACATGTTCAAAACTGCTGCTCAGAGGGATGACGGTACTGTGGACATAGAGGAATATGCTTCCAGTGTAACTGGCTACATCAGCACATGTGTGGAAAACATTGTTCCCATAAAACAATACAAAATATACACAAACCAAAAACCGTGGATTAACTGTGATGCTACATGCCCGCTCCACTGCATTTGTCTCAGGCAACGCTGAGGACTACAAGAAGGCCAGATATGACCTGCGTAAATCCATCAGCGAGGCCAAGGGACTCGGGACAGACTAAAGCTGGAGGGATTCTACTCCACCACAGATTCCCGTCGCATGTAGCAAGGCCTGCAACACATCACAGACTACAAGCAGGGGAACAGGAGGGTCACAAACAGCCAACGCTCACTACCAGATGAGCTGAATGAGTTCTACGCCCGCTTCGAGGTCCTCAACACCAACCAACAGAGAGGGGTTCTGACCACGGAGCGCACGCAGGACCCACCACTCACTGTGACAGCAGAGGTACGTACAGTTCTGAGGAGAACAAACCCACGGAAGGCAGCCGGCCCAGACAACATCCCCGGCCAGGCCCTCAGGGTGTGTTCCTCAAAGCTGGCTGACGTACTTGCTGACATATACAACTTGTCACTAGCACAAGCTGATGTGCCCACCTGCTTCAAGACCACCACCATCGTGCCCCTGCCAAAGAAAAACACTGTGACCTGTCTGAATGTCTATCGCCCTGTTGCACTCACCCCAATAGTGATGAAGCGCTTCGAGAGGATAGTCATGTCACACATCAAGAAGACTATCCCAGACACACTGGACCCTCTACAGTTTGCCTACCGGCAGAACCGGTCCACTGAGGATGCAGTCAACACCGTCATCCACACCACCCTCACCCACTTAGAGGGCAAGGACACCTATGCCAGGCTATTATTCATCGACTACAGCTCTGCTTTTAACACGGTCATCCCACAAAAACTCACTGCTAAACTCCACGGCTCTCTGTGACTGGGTCCTGAATTTTCTCACAAACCGGCCCCAGTCAGTCAGAATCAGCAACCAGACATCAGGCACAAAGGTTCTAAGCACAGGGACCCCACAAGGCTGCGTGCTGAGCCCCCTATTGTATACCCTCTTCACACACGACTGTGTGGCCTCCCAGAACAACACCAGTATCATCAAGTTTGCAGATGATACTACGGTCATCGGACTGATCACCAGGGGAGCTGAGGCAGCGTACAGAAGGGAGGTAGCGGAACTGGTGGCATGGTGTCAGGATAATAATCTCTCCTTGAACACAGACAAGACCAAGGAGATGATTATTGACCCACAGAGCTGGAGTGCACAGTACACACCTCTGTACATAGGCGGGACAAAGGTGGACAGGGTGAAAACCTTTAAATTTCTCGGGACCCACATCAGCGAGGACTTCACCTGGGATCACAACACCCAACAAACAATAAAGAAAGCCCAGCAGCGACTGTACTTCCTAAGAAGGCTGACAAAATTTGGCATGCCACCCAATTCCCAGTAACTTCTGTAGAAGTACGGTTGAGAGTGTCCTTACCAGCTCAATCACGGTCTGGTATGGAAACTGCACTGCTAAGGACAGGAAGGCTCTCCAGCAAGTGATTAAAACTGCTCAGTACATATCAGGAGCAGCATTCCCCTCACTACAGGACCTGTACTCTACCAGGGCCACCAGGAGAGCACACAACATCATAAAGGACAGTACACACCCCCAGCACAGTCTCTTCAGCCTCCTACCATCAGGCAGACGATACAGGAGCCTGAAATCCAGGACTACGAGACTGACAGTTTCTACCCACAGGCCATCAGGCTTGTGAATGCTGACTTGTGAATGCTAGCCCCCCCCCGTTTTACTTTTATCTTTTTGAACAAAAGACAGCTACCATGACCACCCCCAAACTGTGAAACATCACTGTAGACACTTTTCAGCTTTGATCACTAAAGACACTTTAACTGCTGCTGTGACCCAAGGTCACCTCCATATTTATACTGTTGACTGTCAATCAGAATGTGCAATAATGTTATGTTACTTACTGTGCCTTGTATATACATTTTTATTTTTATTTTTAGCTAAGTACCGTGTGACTTGTTGAAGGATGGACTAGCAAAGTAAGATTTTCATTGTACGGCAAACTGTCTGTTTAAAGGCCTACTGAAATGATTTTTTTTAATTAAACGGGGATAGCTGATCCATTCTATGTGTCATACTTGATCATTTTGCGATAATGCCATATTTTTGCTGAAAGGATTTAGTAGAGAACAACGACGATAAATTTCGCAACTTTTGGTCGCTGATTAAAAAAAAGCCTTGCCTATACCGGAAGTAGCGTGACGTCACAGGGGATAGAGCTGCTCACATTTCCCTATTGTTTACAATGCAGCAAGAGAGATTCGAACCGAGAAAGCGACGATTACCCCATTCATTTGAGCGAGGAAGAAAGATTTGTGGATGAGGAACGTGAGAGTGAAGGACTAGAGTGCAGTGCAGGACGTATCTTTTTTCGCTCTGACCGTAACTTAGGTACAAGGGTTCATTGGATTCCACGCTTTCTCCTTTTTCTATTGTGGATCACGGATTTTGTATTTTAAACCACCTCGGATACTATATCCTCTTGAAAATGAGAGTCGAGAACGCGAAATGGACATTCACAGTGACTTTTATCTCCGCGACAATACATCGGTGAAGCACTTTAGCTACGGAGCTAACGTGATAGCATCGGGCTCAAATGCAGATAGAAACAAAATAAATAAACCCCTAACTGGAAGGATAGACAGAAGATCAACAATACTATTAAACCGTGGACATGTAAATACACGGTTAATAATTTCCAGCTTGGCGAAGCTTAACAATGCTGTTGCTAACGACGCCATTGAAGCTAACTTAGCTACGGAGCGGCGGCGGGCGTTGTAGCTTTCGACGACACCCCGGCCGCCATCAGAGTCGGCAAGAAACATATATTTCCCCAAAGTTACATACGTGACATGCACATAGCGACACGCACGTACGGGCAAGCGATCAAATGTTTGGAAGCCAAAGCTCACGGTAGCGCGTCTGCTATCCAACTCAAAGTCCTCCTGGTTGTGTTGCTGTAGTCCGCCGCAAATACACTGATCGCACCTACAGCTTTCTTCTTTGCAGTCTCCATTGTTCATTAAACAAATTGCAAAAGATTCACCAACACAGATGTCCAGAATACTGTGGAATTTTTTGATGAAAACAGAGCTTTTTGTATGGTGACACATTGGGTACCAATACTTCCGTTGCCGCTGTGATGCCACGCGCATACGTCATCATACATAGACGTTTTCAACCGGAAGTGTGGCGGGAAATTTAAAATTGCACTTTATAAGTTAACCCGGCCGTATTGGCATGTGTTGCAATGTTAAGATTTCATCATTGATATATAAACTATTAGACTGCGTGGTCGGTAGTAGTGGGTTTCAGTAGGCCTTTAACTGTGCATATGACAATAAACAATCTTGAATCTTGAATCTTGAATAGGCAAAGTCCTTACGTACGGCAGCGGCCAAGAATTAAGGATTTTTGGGAGAGAATTGTGAACAAGGAAGTCACAGACGAATTCAAGGGCCTCCTCGACATTGTTCGAGAATGTGGGTCTCTACGAACCTGCGGATCAGCCTCTATTGCCGGGAAGGGACCTGCGAGACGGCCCGGTGCGGCCTCGCTCCCCCTCGGTCGACCGATCGGAAGCGAGACTAAGACGACCCGCCGGTTCGGTGTTTAGGTACCCTGGAAATGTGAAAAAAAGTGTTTCCATCATGCTTTTGCGACACACTTCAATATCGAAACGTCTGGAAAAACCATGAGGGCGTAAAAAAGTTTAAGCGATATTTGAGAGTTTTTTAAAAATTTGTCCGCTTTCATTACCAGTTTGTTATTGCGATATTTAGGTTTTGCGCACAGCTAGTGTTTCCTAAAGGAGCAACCACAGCTCTCGTTGAGTAAATATTTCCCTTCTTGTGAAGAGTGAGCGATGATAACCGCAACATCGACATCTTTGTTGGCACTGGAACTAATTATTCGGAACATCAGTTTTCCTTTAGTGGACGGGCAAAGGAAAATACATTCATGAAGGTGGACTGTGCAACCCCTAAACTAGTCGCGGCAGAGGACGGGCCAATTTTCAATGCTACTGGCAGAAAGCTATGTAATTGGCAATAAACAAAACTGTATAAATAAGTATTGTAACGACCTGCTGGTGTTAATGTCAAGTCAGGTCGGCTAACAAGACCGCCGTCAATTTCTATTGACTTAACATTCGCTCAATTAAAAACAAGGGACTCCTTGTGATGGATCTCCTTATGGACTGCAGACTTCCTCTGACCGACTGAAACATGGCAACTTCCAAACGACTTCTCACGACTAACTGAATCCACTCTTGCTGGCTTTGTTTACATGTGTCGTCTCCATGGCAACAGCAGGGGAGGCGGTCTCGCGGTCATTGAGTGGAAGAAGTGGAAAGTCATTCCACGAATTGTGCCTGCATTCACCTCATTTGAATATGAACTGTTAACACATGAACTAGCAGCATTTTAAAGTCCCTTGCACCAGTAAAATCCCGATCTGTCTTCTTCACCTCAAACGCTTCTTGGTACACCCCAGAGCTCTGTAAATTGAAAGCTAAATGTCGCCAGCTGAGCGACTCCATAAAAAACCTGGCCTCACCATCCACAAAGAAATGCACAGAACACAAACTAAATCCTATTATTAATAACTCCAGCCAGTTCCAAAGATGGCCACACCAAGACGCTGTTTTCAATGCTTAAAGGTTCCATATGTAATAATTTTATGTCAAGTCATCATTAAATGGCCCTGATATGTCAAAAGGCATTAATAAATAGTAACTTTACAAATACATTCTGCACTAATTACAGGTGTCCTGTTTAATATGTCTTGGGCCCACCTCTTTATCACTTACCTTCTTCTCCCCCTGGCCACATCTTCCAAAAAAAATTAACATCACTTCCACTGCCACGCTGATTAAACCCACTCTACCTCTCCACCAAGCCACTTCCTCACCTCCTGCTTAATTGAAATAAAATTTTCGTTCTCCTCAAACTTTCTCTAATTAAACACTGATAAAACTGAAATGATTCTTATGGGTAAAAAAAAATCCTCACTTTCTAAAGTCAACAGTTTCTTCATAATTATTGACAACCCTCCAGTGTTCCCCTCCTCTCTTGAGTGCCATCTTAGATTCCAATCTCACATCAATAACATTATTTACTCTGCTTATTTCCATCTCCGTAATAATAACCGGCTCTGCTCCTCTCTTACTGTTCATGTTGCCTCCATCCTTGTTCACAGTCTGGTCACCTCCTGCACCTATTATTGCAACTCCCTTCTCTTCAGCCTCCCCCAGAAGTCCCTCCACAAGTTCAAAATGGTCCACAACTCTGCTCCAGATCATAACCCAAACCCCCTCGTTTCATCACATCCCAACCATTGTGCTAAAACTTCACTAGTTCCTGGTCAGGCAAAGAATTGACTACAAAATAATTATCTATACCTTCAAAGCTCTCTACAACTTTATCCCTACTTATTTGTCTGACCTCCTCAACATCGCTACTCCAGCAAGCTCCCTTAGAACCTCCTCTTGTTGTGCCATTAACCTGCCTCATCACCATGGGGAGTAGAGCTTTCAGTCACTCTGCTCCCAAACTCTGTAAATGTCTCCCATCTGACATCCGAACTTTTGACTCCTTTCATACATTCAAATCTAGACTCAAAACCAACTTGTTCAAAATTGCATACTCACTGTAACTGCCTCTACACGCGCCTTTATTTGATTGCTACATGTTGATTTAATCCTTTATTTTATCTGTATATTGTGAATTGTCCTTGGGTTTTTTAAAGGTGCTTATAAATTACATGTATTATTTTTATTATTATCATTCATGTTCGTGAAAATACTGTGCCTGAAAGTATTGACATAATTATATTGTGACATAAAAAGAGGGAGACACAAGAAAGAATGTGTCAAAATTGAAAACATTTAGAATAATGTTGTATTTTGCATGACTTCTTCTGGATGAAACAACACAAGATTTAGATCAGATTATTTAAATCAGACTTGGGCAAACTATAGAGTTAGAGTATCACTGTGGGCAGCCAGTTAAGCTTTTCAACCCGGCCTGCCGGATTTTTCCAAATTATTTTATTAAACCGTCACCATCGAAACTGGAGCCGCCAATGCGATGTGCAGTACTTTTTTCAAATTACTGAAAGTCTTGAACTAGAGAGCGCATTCCAGTGGTTTGAATCTGCGCTTTTGAGTAATACACAGGTTATTACGGTAATCTCTGTCAGAGCCACCTCCAAGCAGACGAGGCAAGAAGCAGAGTGGGTGGGGTTGTTTACAGCAGCCAGCTTAAGACGTACGTGTTAGAGAGGGACACAGCAGATTTCTTTAAAAAAGTTGTTGTTTTGCAGAAAAGTGATATTATATGGATTATTAATAGGGTGCTTTTTGTCCTTTGCGTTCATGTTTTTCCATTGTAAACGATGTATCGCGAGACGGTCGTCCGGGAAGTAAAGAGGAGAGACCTGTCCTTAATATTTTGTGTTTTATTGTTAATAGGTAACGTTACAAATCACAAATTATTTATTTTCATGTACATTGTTTTATTCAATGACAAGGCTGTACATTTCCATTAATTTTTTTGAGGAG
>NC_084741.1:25439562-25483940 GCF_033978785.1 Entelurus aequoreus | reverse complement strand
CGATATTTTGCCTTAGCCTTGAATGGACACTTGATGCATATAATTACAGCAGTATGATGATTCTATGTGTCTACATTAAAACATTCTTGTTCATACTGCATTAATATATGCTCATTTTAAACTTTCATGCAGAGAGGGAAATCACAACTAAGTCAATTAACCAAAACTGTATTTACTAAAGACAGTTTTTAAGCAGTGGCACAAACATTCATGTCATTTCAAAACAGAAAGTGCAAGATTGTCAGAGACATTTTAAAACAAGTTATGAGTGCACTTTTGTGCATGATGTCACTAAGATGACATATCAAAACAACACTAAATTAAAGTGCACTCTATCACAAAAAATAAGAGTTGTAGAAATTATTGGAAACTCAAGACAGCCATGACATTATGTTCTTTACAAGTGTATGTAAACTTTTGACCATGACTGTCCTGAGTTTGACCATATATATATATATATATATATATATATATATATATATATATATGTATGTATGTATGTATGTATGTATGTATGTATGTATGTATGTATGTATATATATATATATATATATATATATATATGTATGTATGTATGTATGTATGTATGTATGTATGTATGTATGTATGTATGTATGTATGTATGTATGTATGTATGTATGTATGTATGTATGTATGTATGTGTATATACAGTATATATATATGTGTGTATGTGTAAGTGTGTCTTATTCATCCATCCATTTTCTACCGCTTGTCCCTTTCGGGTTGCGGGGTGTGCTGGAGCCTCTCTCAGCTGCATTCGGGCGGAAGGTGGGGTACACCCTGGACAAGTCGCCACCTCATCACAGTATATATATATATATATATATATATATATATATATATATATATATATATATTAGGGGTGTAACGGTACACAAAAATTTCGGTTTGGTACGTACCTCGGTTTAGAGGACACGGTTCGGTTCATTTTCGGTACAGTAAGAAAACAACAAAATATAAATGTTTTGGTTATTTATTTACCAAATTTGTAAACAATGGCATAACATACATATACACACAGGGTCCATTGCCAGGGTTAATGTGGTCAACATATATTAAATAAAAACTAAATAAGATATGGCTCAGAATGGTTTCTTAAAAAACCTTTCTCCATATAAAGTGCTTTTTTTGATTGATTGATTGAGACTTTTATTAGTAGTAAGTACAGTACATATTCCGTACAATTGACCACTAAATGGTAACACCCCAATAAGTTTTTCAACTTGTTTAAGTCGGGGTCCACGTTAATCAACATTAAACTGCCTCAAGTTGTTGCTCAGATTAAATAAAAGGACAAAACTTTTCTTCTACATATAAAAAGTGCAACATTAAACAGTTTCAAGTCAACTCAGCCTCAGATTAACTTTTCTTCCCCCCCCCCAGCCTGGCTAACTTGGCAGTAAGAGGATATATGAGCTCATTGTTCTTCCACCATAGAAGTGGGTCAAAATCTAGTTTTTAATGCAGTATGGACTTATATCTGCTGCTATAAAAACATTTGTTATTGCTTTAGCCCTGCCTGACTCGCCGAGGAGAGGCTGCTTGAATGCGAGGGATCCAAGGTCACGGGCATTCAATGTTATGTGCAGTGATTTCTCCAGATTCTTTGAACCCTTTGATGATATTATAATCCCTAAATTCCTTGCAGTAGCTCGTTGAGAAATGTTGTTCTTAAACTGTTCGACAATTTGCTCACACATTTGTTGACAAAGTGGTGACCCTTGCCTCATCCTTGTTTGTGAATGACTGAGCATTTCATGGAAGCTGCTTTTATACCCAATATTGGCACACACCTGTTCCCAATTAGCCTGTTCACCTGTGGGATGTTCCAAATAAGTGTTTGATGAGTATTCCTCAACTTTATCAGTCTTTTTTGCCACTTGTGCCTGCATTTTGAAACATGCTGCAGACATCAAATTCCAAATGAGCTAATATTTGCAAAAAATAACAAAGTTTTCCAGTTCGAACGTTAAGTATCTTGTCTTTGCAGTCTATTCAATTGAATATAGGTTCAAAAGGATTTGCAAATCATTGTAATCTGTTTTTTATTTACGATTTACACAACCTGCCAACTTCACTGGTTTCGGGCTTTGTAATAGAATATTAAAAAAAACATTTAATTTCTACCACACACAATTGTTTGACAAAAAAGTCACAATTACAAAATAACAAAAAAACAACCATGTAAATATAAATAACATGTAAACAAAACAACCCAAGGGAGGGGAGGGACAAAAGCTGGAGGAAAATCGACTATTTTACTGAACATATGGAAGAAAAACTGCAGCACAAGTATCAATCTCATTGGGATAGTATCAATCTGATACCTTGGTATCTATATTTGGATCGATACGGATCAAATATGAGTTGATAAAGTGTAACATGTACTGTTGTTGTTGTTGTGTTGTCAGTCAAAAGGAGGTTCTGTCCAGGCTCCACTTCTCTCCAGTACCGGTCTTTGCTCTGGGGAACTGGATCCCCAGTGTTCTGTACTCCTGGGCCTGCACGGGTCACAACTGCGGCCTGGCCCAGGCGGTCTTCACCTCCCAGGGTAAGCCGGCCTCCTCCTGATCCGGTTCATGGTGGTTATTCAACCTCCATCTCCCGCAGGATGGAGCATGCCAGTGATCGTCAAGCGACTGGACGCCAGATACGATTGGCTGACGGCGCGCTGGGGCCAGGGGTCGTATCAGCTGAGGGATGCGGGCGACGGATGTGATCCCTCGCCCTCGGTGGCGGGTTCTGTGGCCTGGCTGTCTGAGGGCAACTGCTCCTTCTTCACCAAGGTCAGCACATATTAGACACACCTAATTAAGACACAATCAACAATGTTGCCTTTACAAACCTGACACTTACTATAAGTACCGTGTAATAATTATAAATACAATTTTGAGGTGGTGTATGTCGTATCATATAATAGTATAATTATATAAAGCTCCAAAAATCAATGGAGGCGTCTACCACGAGAGGCAAACATAAAAGTCTCAAGAACCCATATTTGAAAATAAACAGGAAGTCGCCCATCTTGTTTCCCGTCGGAAACAGAAGCAGAAGGACTTTGAAGGCTAAAAGGTTGTGAATGCGTAATAGATAGTGTTAGAATAATTGTATCTAAGTTATCACAAAAACTTTGTGTTTCAATAAGTTCCCAACGAGAAGCAAAAACATGTCTTTGAACCTACCAAGAAGAAGGCTTGTAAAACTCCACTGTGTAGGGGGGAAGCAACATGAAGGTGTTCTGTTTTCTCTCATGTATTGTAATCAACAGAAAGATATTGTTTTAACCCAAGGACTACAAAGCGGAGAGAAGGCAGGATCTGCCCAAGTTCCAGACACTGCTTTTTTTAACTCTTTTACAAACCTCTTTTTTGAAGTATTTTACGAACCATTCTTTGAACTCTTTTACGACCTTTTCTTTTGAACTGTTCTGTAACCAAAGGCAACGCTGTTTACAACCCACGTCCCTTTGGAAGCAGCTGTTGCCATGTGGTCAGGGAAAGTCCAAATAAAGGAGGAGGCGTACAATCTTTCGCCAGAGCGTGCTGGAGACTGTGCAACAGTACAGACCAGACGTCTCTCCTCAAATTGAGCCAAATGTATTTCTGTCTCTGTTTAATTCTTTGCTTCTTGTCTTGTTTAATAGATGTCATCAGCGTTTGAACCTGACAGATAGTTTTTGATTTAGTTTAGTTATTGTGTACCATTGACTTTGTTTTGATCAAACACTTGTATGTTATGAAGGGGAGTAAGGAACTGGTGGAAATATTGTGTTGATATTGTGAAACAATTTACCATAAATACATTTAACAATTTACAGTTAATACATGGTGTACAGCCTTTACCTTTGGGCTGATACTGAGGGCGACTGTGTTGACTAGTTTGACGTGTGCAAATGAGTCAATGTCCAGAGTGCTTGAATGGACTATTGTCACAGCAGCGAGACCTGACCACACACGGCCCGCACGGCACGGTCGAAAACTGTTTGTGTCCTCCATGCAATCGCCCCCGAGTGCTCCCACCTGAACCGAATTAAATGAGGTCACGATGGCAACCGCACCATAGCAACGGTCCTATCCCTGTCAACACTTCCTGGTTCTCAAGAGAAATTCAGCATGAACTGAGGCCAGCAATCAATTAGAGAAAACAAATTAAAAACAATATAAACAAATAAGCAAATTTGGCTCCAACACTGCGGCCCCCAATTGAGAAGGGCAGGATGCCATGAACAATTCAAAATAATGATAACAATGCCATAAACATAACAAAAAATCATCTTTGAGGTTTTTTTTTTATACTTCAGCTTCTTGAAGCAAGCACAGCTTTGTAACTGGTTTGACCAGTGTGCTCGTTTTAGTTTTGACTTTAGCAGAACGCACCAATCCTTTTGTATCCGGATAAGTCTCCATGACTCTTCCAAGTAATCAGGAGTCACGTGGAGCGGTAGTGTCTGCGATCAGTACAATGTCATTTGGGACGAGACTTCTTCTCTTTTTGCTCCAACTCTCCTGCTCCTGTAGCAAAGCTAAGTATTCTCTTAACCAGCGTTTCCAGAATAGGTCCGAGATGTATTGGACTTGTCTCTATCTTTGTTTGAGATAGAGGTCTGATTTTTCGAATAATCCAGGTGGTAAAATTGGTGTTCCTTTCATGGTCAGAATGTGATTGGGAGTGAGGGCTTCTAGATCATTGGGATCCCCAGACAACCTTGTTATGGGGCGGTCATTCAGTATCGTTTCGACTTCACACAGCACCGTTTGAAATCCTTTTTCATTCAAGGTTTGCTGTCGTAGAACTGATGTCAATGTTCGTCGGATCATTCTGATCAAGCGCTCCCATGCACCTCCATGGTGAGAGGCTGTTGGTGGGTTGAAGCTCCACTGTGTTCCTTCCTCCGGAAATGCCGACTGTACTTTGCTGTGATTTAGAGCAGCGAGTGCTTCTCTCAACTCCCTTTCAGCACCAACAAAATTAGTTCCATTGTCAGACCTTAAATGAGAGACTGGTCCTCTTCTACAAATGAACCTGCGTAGAGCATTTATACAGGAATCTGTGTCCAATGAGTAGGCGACTTCCAAATGGACTGCTCTTCATGCCATACAGGTAAAGATGACCCCACATCGCTTTTCCAATGAACGACCTCTCTTGACCTCAACCGGGCTGAAATAATCAACTCCGACGTTGGTAAATGGAGGTAGGTCGGCAGCGATCCTCTCTACAGGTAGGTCTGACATCTTCTGTTCGCCCAATTTCCCTCTATGGCGTTTACAGAAGACACAGTTTGAAATGATTTTTCTTGTGGCTGCATTAGCACTTGTGATCCAATATTTCCTTCTCAGCCCGGAGAGTACATGGTTTCTCCCACCATGGCCCAGTTGTTCTTGGATGTGTTTTAGTATCAAAGCGGAGATATGGGGATCTTTTGCGAGGATAATGGGATGTTTAGAATCCTCTGACATTGCTGCTTTACTCGATCTCCCAACCTACTCTAAGCGAACCATTTTCCAGAATGGGGTCCAGCTTGTAAATGGAACTGTCTTTCTTCACGTTACTCTTCCCAGATTTCAATAAAGCAAGTTCCTGTGGGAATCTTTGCTCTTGAGTGAAGTGGATGATGGCTGTCTCAGCTCTTGAAAGATCGTCTGGTGTTAGAGTTTGGTTTCTCAGTGCAGCTTTGATACGCATCATTTCCTGATCCATTTTGTCATCACTTAGTAGTTTTCTTCATAGATATATATCAGTAGATGGCGCAAGGCGGAGTCTCCAGCGTAGTTCACCGGCGGCCATCTTGTGACGGTCAACTATTCTGGTACGTTCTATGGTAGCTGTTGTAAGGTGAGTGATCTGCACAAACAAAAATACTCTTAACTCGCTGAAATCTTGACGGATTTACAAACGGTTTTGTTTATTACACACGTTATTAACGTGGCTATGATTCAGGATGCTTGGACATGTTGAAATTGCAGCTTTTCTGTTCGAAAAACGACTTAAAAAATAAGGTTGTATGTTTGTCCCTGGCCAGCTGTACCTATTAACGTTAGCTAAGTTAGCTGAACAATTTTGTTAGCTCGTTTCATGGGAAAAGGATCAGTGGGAGAGGCAGAATTGCTCTTTCTTTTCAACATAACTTAAGTTGCACATGATTTCCAAGCGGTTTGGTTTGTTAAAAACATCTTACATTATGATACAGGAAATTGCTGGCTTTGTGTTTACAGAACTACGCCTACCAGTGAAGATGCCTGACTTTTGTGCAGCCTACGGATGCTCTAATCGCCGTAGTCTCAAAACGAGAACCCGTGGGATCACCTTTCACCGGTAAGATATGACAATATTATGACTATAATTAGGATAATCGTTAGTTACTTAGTGGATGTATGTACAATACAGGTCCTGCTACACAGGAACAGCGGGGCTATGTGAGATAATAGTATTGCAAGATTGTTGTTGACCCAAGGCTTTTTACACAATTGAATGTTTCTTTTGGACACCTTTCTTATAACTCTTTTAGTGTGGTTGTCTTATTCTTAAAGTACATACATGCATACATGCACATACATGCATACATGCATACATACATGCATACATACATACATACATACATACATACAATTACCCCAAAAATATGATAATTTAGGTGTGTATTTTTGTCCTTACCCTTAATGTTAAAGGAAAGAAGGGTGGAAAATGTTGACAATAATTTATATATCTGGCTACCTTTCTCACGTTTTTAAGGTTTCCCAAAACCGGAGAGAGGAAGAGGCAGTGGGAACTTGCCCTAAGAAGGGATGGTTTTGTTGCCTCTGGCAGGACAGTGCTCTGCAGTGAGCACTTTAGGAGTGAGGATTTTGACAGGACGGGGCAGACTGTCCGGCTTAAAGATGGTGTTGTGCCAACAATTTTCAACTTTCCAGCTCATCTTCAAAGGGTATGTGTATCATTGACCAACAAGAATTCAAGGTGTATAAGATTGATATATCAATATATAAATATGTGATTAAATGTCACACTTTAGTTTTTCTTTCTGCAAGTTTAGGAAGAAATAATGTGTTGCTTATTACAGCACATTTTAGACACTCAATATGTTTTTTTTCACTCTTATGTTTATTTTAGCCGATAGCAACAAGAAGCACAACCACTGCTAGAAGAGCGGAAGACAACCTGCCAATGGACTTGTCTCAGGATGAACCTCAGCCTGATGTTGTGAGTATTTGCATGTGGAATGTCCAGGTGTCATCAACATGTCCGTACACGGACAAATGTGTCCATTGGTCTTGGCTTGTCATATTATTATATTGAGGTGGTACTCTGTGTAAAAAGTTTGAGAACCACTGGCTATCTCACTTGCTCTGTCACTCATACACTTGGATGAATAAACATGTGCGAACATTGAAACTACACCCAGGGGTAGGCAACCTTTACAATCAAAAGAGTCATTTTTGTCCAGAGCCACAAAACATATTTTTGCCTTATAAGGGGACAAGCCTATTAAGATCAATTTCTTAAAAGTATGCTGAGTTGTGTTTTCTGTTGGAGAATTGGAGAACATAAAAATTGATTTAGGCTCACAGCATTGATAAGTGAACATTGAATTGTTAAAAAAGTAACTGTTATTAATTAACATATTACTAATATTTATATATTTGTATATTTTGCCAAAGCAACAGGGAGCCACTGGAGAGAGGCGAAAGAGCCGCAAGCGGCAGGCCACTGACCACCTATACGCATTGCCTGCTTGCCCCAAGGCTATAAAGGCCAAACTCAAAGAAGCCTCAGCGAGAGTGAGGAAACTGCAGCGGGAGAAGACTAATGCCTTGGCGAGAGAAAGGAGGGCCAAGAAAAACATGCGGGCTCTTCTGGAGGAACTGAAGGAGAAAAATCTCATCAACGAAGAGCTGAAAGACAAGCTTGAATGCTACTCAGGTAAAATAAAAATATTACATTGAATATTTTGTGTATTTTATGTTCTTTGTTAGACTTCCTAGTTACTATTAAAAGGAGACCTACTAAATCACTTTTACTAATTGAATTTCAGATCTTCCGGTTCACCTCCTGTCGAGGCAGGGCGTAGAGTACACCAAGGCCCAGAGAGATTTTGCCCTTACGCTCCATCTGCATGGTCCAAAGGCATATCACTACCTGAGAGAGACTCTGCATATTCACCTCCCACATCCCAGTTCATTGCAAAGGTATTCTTCATGATGTCTAATTTTAAACTAAATTACATTAACCACTTAAGCACTACAGACTGTATTATCATGAATGGTTAAACTTACTGATCTAACAGCTCATGGGCTCTATTTTGGTGAATCAGGACGATCATAACGCCGCTTACCGCCGGCACGAAAATAGAGCCCCATGTCTCATGCTGATACATTTTGATATTGTAGCTATTTTTAGTATGTCCAGTGTCCACAATAGGGATGCTTGGTTTAGTGGTTAAATGGCTACGTGGTTAAATGGCTACTTTTTATTTTTACTAAGGTGGCTGAGCTCTCTTGATGCCAAACCTGGTCTCAATAAAATGATGTTGGACATGCTGGAAAGACGGCGTCAGGAAGATGAGGCCAAGTACGGATGTGTCACTCTGATGCTGGATGCCATGGCCATCAAAAAGCACATCCAATATGATCCTCAGACACAAACAATGTCTGGATTTGTGGACATGGGGGATCGATTGAATGAGACTGACATTGCTTCCGAGGCTCTTGTGTTTATGGTGGTTGGGCTTCAAGGTTATTGGAAAGCTCCAATTGCGTATTATTTGACCAAGTCCCTCACACCAGAAACACAGAAAGTCTTGGTAGAGCATGCATTAGAAGAGCTGCATCATCGTCAGATAAGGGTGGTGTGCATGACAATGGATGGTCATGCATCCAATGTCAGTATGTGCACCCAACTTGGGTGCGATCTAAAGGCAAACCCCTGTGAGCCCTTGAAGACCCATTTCCCACATCCAGTAACCCATGACAATGTTTTTGTTATGATGGACGCTTGCCACATGCTGAAGCTGACACGCAATATGTTGCAGGTAAATGCTGATTATTGCCTATTTGCTCTGGTTGATTCGATTCTGCTTTTTATACATTTTGATTGTATTTACATAATTGTGGAGAATATGGTGCTTTACATTTGACGTGTGCAGTGAAAAAAGATTCTGATTCTGCAGGCATACAGCCCAATTAGAAGCATCACTGGCAGCATCAATTGGAGGTACATAGTTCATCTGAACAATGTCCAAAAGAAAAGTGGACTACATGCTGCCAACAGAGTCACAGATAAGCATGTGAACTTTGCTAATCAGAAGATGAAGGTATGTTTGTATGATGATTTATGTATAGAGGGCCGCAATAGAAATGGGCTCTAGGGCTTTATTGTGTTTTTATCCCTGGTGATGATGTTTGTATCTTGTAGCGCTAATGTGCTCTTCATTTGAACTATCTCCTTATAAACTCAATCAAGGTCTCCCTGGCTGCTCAGACTTTGAGTAACTCTGTGGCAGTGGCGCTCCGCACCTTGCGGGAGATGGGCTATGCAGAGTTCAAAGACTGTGAGGCTACTTCAGAATTCATTGAGGTAATACAGCTAGGGATTTGCATCATTGACCAAAATCGTTTTCCAATATTCTACTGTTCTTAACAACATTTGAGTGATTAATTGCTTTAACCCCTTTAATCCTGGTGGCATTCCCATTTTATCATGTCATCACAGGTGAGCGATTTCAGATTTTAAGTTTTCACAAAAACGTGAAAATACCAGATCTGAAAGTTCACAACACACCGCTTGTAGATCTTCTATTTGTGTTGTTCGTTATATAACAAAACATTAATACATTAACATTTGAATTTGGGCATCGGGAACGATTAAATAATTATGACCATCCTCAAATTCAACAATATGCAAGCACTTGGATAAAACTGTTTATACCTACCTCATACTTACCTCAGAAGCACCCTTATTGTCACATCTCAGATTTACAGGTATAACGCAGTGCAGCAATTTAATTTTAAAAAGCACAGCCACAGAGGAAATGGAGAGGAATCAAACTATTCATCATACTTAGATGTTTACTATCTGATACCTGTTGACACCCAGTTATGGTGATGATTTCAGTGCTTCCAGTTAATTTAGATATTTGTTTATAGATAACGGACAGGCTGTTTGACATATTGAACAGCCGCAATCCCAGAGCCAAAGGGTTCAAAGCCCCCCTTGGTTCAAGGAACTGGACAAGCACCAGGGAATTCTTGTCAAGAGCTAGGGGGTACTTGCTGACTTTGAAGATGGAAGATGGCACACCCCTTTACCGAACAAAGAGGTCTTTTAAAATAGTGACTGTTCTATTAGTGATGCACTGATACCATTTTCCCCCCACACAAGTATAAGTACAACTACTCAACTTTTGAGTAGTCGCCAATACCCAGTACAAATTCTTTATTATAATGAAATTATCAGAATGAGACTGCTGATTTAGAAAATAAGGGTTTATTTTATTCTTCGTTAGATGTATACAAGTAGTCAATTTACAAATCATTAAATTATCTAAGGTAAAACTAACGATTACCAACAGCTCAACTCTACCGGTTTCAGTGCATCCCTAAAGTCCATGACATAAGTTCATGAGATGCTCTGTTCTCTTGTTTATCATCAAGTTTATGTGATTCTCTACTATCTTCTGCATCGAGTTCAGATGCTCTGTCCTCCTGTCTGCATCGAGTTAATAAGATGCTCTGTCCTGTAAGATGTTCTGTCCTGTCTACATCGAGTTCATGAGATGCTCTACTCTTCTGCATCAAGTTCATAAGATGCTCTTTCCTGTCTGCATCGAGTTAATGAGATGCCCTACTCTTCTGCATTGAGTTCATAAAGTGGTACGTATTATTCATATGATACTATCTTGCTCCAATGTGTTTGCTGTCTGCAAATTTGTCTCTGTTCCAATTCTCTTGTGTTCAGTCCCCCCCCCCCCCCCCCCCCCCAGATGCAGGTGTCAAAATGGTATGTATTGCATGGTCTGCATGCTCTGTTGTGAATTGATTCAAGCAGGTTTAGTGTCCTAAAAGTATTTTTAAGGATCCTAAACCTCACACTGATTATACATTTAAGATCAGGGATGCAAACTAGTCAGCTTTAGGTTACGGCCCCCTTTTTTCCCCCAAATGTGGCAATGAAGTGAATTGTGTGAAATGTGGATTTGTGTCTGCCCTGGCAGCTCCCTGAGAAGTGCTGCTCTGGGAGCATTCACTATTTTCACCCTATACCGTTTGTGTTTGCATCCCTGCTTTCTTGTGTCCTGTTTTGGCAGGATCATCATAGTAATACAATATTTGCTTTTGAAGGTTCCTCTCTATCCTGGGCTTCATCATCAATATCGACACGTTGATGTCAATGGTTCCTGTGCTGCTTGAAGGACAGCGATATGTCCTGACCTACAGGTTCAGCCAGGACCACTTGGAGCTTCTCTTTAACTCCATCAGAGCATCCGGTAGGGTTCATAATTCATATTTACCAGCCGCAACACTAAGTGACACGAAGTGTCAGCAAATGCTCGTATTGTTTTCAGTTTGTCGGTCCATATGTTTTTTGTTTTTTTTTGGGAAAAATGTGGTTCTGAAGACATATACAGTATCTGGAAGTGTCACAAACTATTTTTAGTATTTAGTAAAATGTCTGTGTGTTTGTCTATCTGTTTGCAGAATTTGTCACCACTGTGATACAGTCTGAATTGTATGATGATGTCATTCAACTTAATTTATGTGGAAAGATCATTCAGGGGTGGCTAGTTCTAATTTGTCTTTTTTTTTTTAAAGCATAAAGATATATTGAATATATATGTGTAATATACTCGTATATCTTGTGTTTATTTTAAGGTGGCTGGAATAACAACCCTAATGCCAGCCAGTTCAAGTACATCTTCCGAAAGCTGATGGCCCGGTGTGGGGTTGTTAAACCAAGCAGCAAAGGCAATGTGACTGCACAGGATGACACAGAGTCCCTACCAGCTGTAGCAATGTCCTCTGCTGCCCAGTCCTACCACATCGACACATCTACAAACCTGTCAGCTGTAGATATGTCCTCTGCAGAACAAAGAGAAGATCTTCCATCCCCGTTTGCTGACATTCCTGCCCTTGTACATGACCACAGCTACCTTCCCACCCGCTTCGATGGTCTTGTGGACAACGCTCTCGTGTACATTTCAGGTAGAGGTCGACCGATAGTGTATTTTGCCTATAACCGATAGTGCCAATAGTCAAAATCTGGGGGAAAACGATGGCCAATTAATCAGACGATAGTACTAAAAAAGAAATGTCCCCCTAATTTCCCCATGCTTATTAATTATTATTATAAGTTATTATATTATTAATCGGTCTACCTCTAATTTCAGGATTTGTTGTGCGACGGACGGTGAAGAAGCTGTCCTGTGATGTCTGCCGTGCCAGCCTGGTGACGGACGCTGCATCTGCCAGTAAGGACAAGAGCTACCACCTGCTGACTCTAAGAAACAATGGAGGCCTGGTGATTCCGTCTGAAGGCACGGTGAGGGTCGTCAGGGCAGCAGAGTGGGTCATTCGCCAGGCATCAGCAGATTCCAGACGATCACAGCCCATCAAACTGCTAGAGGTCCTCTACATTGTGCGGAAGAGGATAGGTTCAGAGGATGTGTTTTTGCTCGGGGAGCACATCGGCGACACACAGTATGGCATTGACAGTCACCACCATACGCTGGTAACATTAGTTGTGTCCCTGTTTTTCAAGCTAAGGCTGCACCACATTGCAAAAATCAATACTCTGAGCTTACAGAGTGGCAACATGAGACAGAAGCTCACCAAAGCAGTCCTTTTCAAAGGGCATTAGCTCCAACTGTGTGTGCACCGTGTGTCTTATTGGTTTTGTGTTGTACTGTATTGTATTGTGTGCAGCTGGTCCTTGTCTCCAAGACAAAATAAAATAACCTTGAACCTTGAAGCCCCATCTCTCCCCACCTGCCCCTGCTTCCTACATCCCCTCCACACCACACCAAGTTGTTCTTGGGCTTTTTTCGACTACAGGAACTCAGCGCACCGTGCTGTGTAGTGGTAACGCATTTCAAAGGTTCTGGATTTGTTTCCAAATCCAGAACCTAAATACAAAACCAATCACAGACCTTCATGGGTTTCTAGAAAGTTTCAGGTTATGGAAGGTATTGGTTAGGAATGGGACGATATGAAGATTTAATGTCAAAATATTTGTGATAAATGAGACAGAACTGGCCAGGACCTACTGTCTGTGAGATAATTTTATGTTGGTTTGGTTCTTCTGATAAAGGTGTGAATATCTATGCTATTGTCATTAGTTGTGTCCCTGTCATTCAAGCTAAGGCATTGCTAAATTAACAACTCTTAGCTTACAGAGTGGCAACATGAGACAGATTTTTATATATAAAATGTAAATATATTTAAATTTTAAAATGTATTATAAAATAACATAAATATTAACAATATAATAAAATAAATGGAATTGTATTTATTTATTTATATATATATATATTTTTTTTTATATATAAAAAATATCTCGGTAAATGTGTAATATAAATACTGTGTGTGTGTGTGTGTGTATAGCTATTGCTTTACCTATCTGCTTAATATTATTTTCATATGAAAGTCCATTATAAGTATGCAGTATCATAACTACATCTCTGACGTTTATAACAAACCAACCCGTTTGAAAATCGGTTGAAAATTGAGCAAGCTATGGTTATTTCAATAGTACATGCACCATAGACATTCATGTTATGAGTGGGCGTGCTGCCCGACGCAAGATGGCCGCCATGTGGCAACGTCGGTCTCCATCGGCCAGCAGCGCGGGTGAGTCATCTAGCTTTATATATGTCTATGGTTTTCTTAGTTTCTTATTTTCAGGATCCAGGCAACTGACCTCTTCAACCGTTTCCAGTCAGAGAAGTAAGTGATCAGTTGGTGAGTAGCACTTGGAGTATCAACAATAACTACATTGGTGCCGAGCTCCTTTTTTACCTCAGGGTCCTCCGCTGCAATCCCATACTCCAAGATATCAGCTGGCCACTCTGCCTCTTGTTTCTTCAGAAACTCAGGGCCTTCTATCCATCCTTTGTGAGTCAGTAACTCATCCACTTTAACTCCTCTTGAGGTTTTGTCTGCAGGATTTTGAGTGGTATTAATGTACCGCCATTTTGTGACATCAGATGTTTGAAATCTTTCATCTTTCCCAAACCTCCTTTTCAGATCAAGTATGCGTTGCCTAGCAACGCACTGATTGTTGGGCAGAGACACATCATCCTTCTTTTTAAAGGGCAGTTCCAAAGTGTACAGTCCATCTTAAAGCTTGCACAAATCAGTCATGACCTTCATGTGGGTGACCCCCTAGAGGGGGGGGGGGGTCACCCACATCTGCGGTCCTCTCCAAGGTTTCTCATAGTCATTCACATTGACATCCCACTGGGTTGTGAGTTTTTCCTTGCCCTTATGTGGGATCTGAACCGAGGATGTCGTTGTGGCTTGTGCAGCCCTTTGAGACACTTGTGATTTAGGGCTATATGAATAAACATTGATTGATTGATTGATTCATGAACTTCATGTCATCTCTAGACATTTCTTCTTTGTCTTCTGATGACCTGTCGTTAAAATCATGGTTATATTGATTGTGCAGCAGCTCCTCCAGCTTTGTTGAGATCCTGTTGACAGTAGTAGTGGAGCAGCCAATCTTACTCCTCTTCTCACTGTAGTCAGGAAGGCCATTAATGACCCAACCCAATAGGGTCTTAACGGCATACAGTCCATTTCCACGACTGTTGACCACTTCCCAGGGTTCAAGCCTCCAACGTATGGCCATTTAGCCAACTCCTCTTCATTGATAAGGTTGCTTGTCGTTACGGGCATCCTTTTTTGGGTGTAGACCTTGAGAAGGTCGTATAACTGTTGCCCAGTGAGGCTTAAAATCTTTAAATCCGTCAGCATGTAACTGGAAACTGATGTTTTTGGGCCCATGGTTAGGAGACTGATTTTAGTTTTCCTTCCATTCAAGTTGAGCTTTGTCATCAAGCTTTCAGAACAAAATGTATCTGTGCTGCCCGGATCCAGATGCATAGGTTTGTATGACTGTCTGTCCTTTGCTGGACTTTATCTGTACAGGCAGAATTGACCGAATTCCATTTCCGTTACCAGCCTCCGTTCGTCCACATGTTTGCAGAGATACTTGTGCATTACTCACAGATAGTTTACTTGCCTTATTTTGGTTTGCATTTATGTTGCTTGCTCTTTCCTTCTGACCAATATGAAGCAGACTTGGATGGTTTTGCTTGCATACCTTGCAGGTCAAGCGCTTGTCACAATGCCTGCTAAGATGTCCAACATGAAGACACCCAAAACAGATTCCTTTCTGTCTTATGAAAGTTATCTTCTCCCTGTGGGTCTTCTCCATCTAAGGACACTGGTCAAGAGCATGATTTTTAGAGCAGCAAACACAGGCGTTTTTAACTATAATAGCCTACTATCAAAATAACTATGTGTCGCAGGCTGAAGCAAATCTTCGTTGACAGAAATGTTTAAATGTAATATTTATTCTACACATTTTTACAACATTAGAAACCATTAGTAAATCAGAGGCTACTCAGAAGGTGAGATAACTCCTGGAAATTACTGGCTTTTAATGGCCAAATGTATAGATGTGTGTGTCCAAGTTAAGGCTGTCTTCTTTTAATAGATTTATTACAATCTTTGGCAAGCTTGGTAATGTTTGCTGTGGTCTGAAACAACATGGCACACAAACAACTATCTGAAATGCAGCCAATATTACATACAGATAATGTGTCATGAGACATGCAAAACTCAATTATATGCAACGAGGATAAAAGTAAAGGATATTATATGAGCTCAAATATATCTACACATGAGCCATAATGTGTACGTGTACGTGATGAAGAACCTGAACTACAAAGTGGTAAAAAACATGTCATTTGCCATTGATAATATCTTAGAATGTATAACCATTGAAATATGTCAGGAAAAAAGCAAAAACATATTCATCAGTTGTATATATAGATCACCTAAGTCAAGTATAGAAACATTTGAAGAATGGATCAAGGCAACTTACATGGACAATGGTCAAAGAATAATGTTCTTATGTGGTGACTTTAATATTGACTTATTGAACCCCAACAAGCAAAAGTCTATTGATGACTTCATTGATACAATGTACAGCATCAGTCTATATCCTAAAATCACAAGGCCAAGCAGAATCACAGCACACTGTGCCACGCTTATTGATAATATTTTTACCAATGATTTTGATAATAACACTACAAGTGGTCTACTTATAAGCGACGTTAGTGATCATCTGCCAGTTTTTACAATATATAATGGAAACTACAAGAAGAACATGGAAGACAAAAGGACATTTCGAAGACTATGCACAGAGAAGAGGATGACTGCCTTCAAAATTGAGCTACAAAAGCAAGATTGGGACAATGTGTATAATGAAAAAGAGGTTGATGAAGCATATGAACATTTCTTAAACAAGTTCATAATACTTTATGACAAACATTGTCCATGGATACAACTCAGTAACAAGCAGAGAAAGAATAATCAACCATGGATGACAAAAGGATTAAAAAATGCTTGTAAGAAGAAGAATACACTATATAGAGAATTTATAGCACAAAGAACTATAGAGGCAGAAATTAAGTACAAAAAGTATAAAAACAAGTTAACAGACATACTACGATCATGTAGAAAAGAATATTACAGTGAATTGTTGGACAGGAACAAAAATAATATGAGAGCAACATGGGGCATCCTCAATAGCATTATTAAAAATGGAACTAAGAGGGACTACCCTCAATACTTTTTAGATGAAAATAAAAAAAATGACAACATAAAGGAAGTAGTTGAAAGCTTCAATAATTATTTTGTAAATATTGGACCAAAATTGGAAGAAAGGATTCCAGACCCTGTTCCAATTGAGGACTATAATGATACCATAGAGCGAAATCCCAACTCCATGTTCCTCAGTAATGTGACACAGGAGGAAATAGTTACAATCGTGAAAAAATGTAAATCTAAGACTTCAACTGATTGTAACGGAATTGATATGGAAACGATAAAAAAGGTTATTGAAGAGATCTCAGGACCATTAATGTATATTAGTAACCTATCATTTCAAACAGGTACATTTCCAAACAAAATGAAAATAGCTAAAGTTGCACCAATTTATAAGACTGGAGATAAACATCAATTTACAAATTATAGACCTGTTTCTCTACTTCCACAATTTTCTAAAATCATTGAAAAACTGTTCAATAACAGATTAGAAAGTTTCATAAATAAAAATAGAATACTCGAAGAGAACCAATATGGATACAGAGCTAATGTTTCAACTTCAATGGCTTTAATTGAAATTACAGAAGAAATTACCAATGCAATAGATAGTAAAAAATGTGCAGCAGCGGTTTCTATGGATCTAACTAAAGCATTTGACACTATTAATCACAATATTTTAATCAAAAAACTAGAACGATATGGCATCAGAGGGTTAGTCTTAAACTGGATAAGAAGTTATCTAACGAACAGGAAACAATACGTGAAGCTAGGCGAACACACGTCTACAACGCTAAATATATCCTGTGGTGTACCTCAGGGATCAATACTAGGACCTAAATTATTCAATCTCTATATAAATGACATTTGTAAAGTTACAAAAGATTTAAAGTTAGTATTATTTGCGGATGATACAACAGCGTTTTGTTCAGGAGAGAACACACAGGAGATAATACAAATAATAACAGAAGAAATTAACAAATTAAAAAGATGGTTTGACAAAAACAGACTATCGTTGAATCTTAGTAAAACTAAAATAATGCTATTTGGTAACAGTAGAAGAGAAAGTGAAACACAAATACAAATAGACGGAATAGAAATTGAAAGAGTAAACGAAACCAAATTTCTAGGTATAATGATTGATGATAAATTGAACTGGAAATCTCACGTAAAAAATATACAACATAAAGTTGCAAGAAACACGTCAATAATGAATAAAGCAAAACATGTTCTAGACCAAAAATCCCTTCATATTCTCTACTGCTCACTAGTGTTACCATATCTGAGCTACTGTGTAGAAATATGGGGAAATAATTACAAAAGTACACTTCATTCATTAACGGTGTTACAAAAAAGATCAGTTAGAATAATACATCATGTTGGATATAGAGAACATACAAACCCTTTATTTATTGAATCAAAGATACTGAAATTCCACGACATAGTGAATTTGCAAACAGCTAAAATTATGCACAAAGCAAACTATAACCTGCTACCCAAGAATATACAACAATTCTTCTCAAAAAAAGAGGAGAAATATAATCTTAGAGAAAAACGTAATTTAAAACATTTGTTTGCACGTACAACACTTAAGACCTTCAGTATATCAATATGTGGAATTAAATTATGGAATGGATTAAGCAAAGCAATCAAACAATGTACTAATATGATCCACTTCAAGAAACTCTTCAAACTTAAAGTGTTTACAAAGTACAAAGAAGAAGAACCATGACAAACATTCTCAATTTATTTCATCCATCCATTCATTCATTCTTAAAGTAATCTTACTTATCTCATATGAAATATGACTTACTTCACCAATTATTATTATTAAATTCTTACTATTATTTATTTATTTATTTTTATTGTAATTACTTATGGAGTTTATTGTGAAAAAATTGTGAACAGGAAGTGAACAAAAAGTTTTGCAACTGTTATGTAAAGAAAAGGGGTAGGATTAAATAAGCTCTGCTTCTTCCTACTCCTTTTCGAACATGTTGAAAAGAAACTGGAAATTGTGATGTATCATGTTGTATGCTTGCATGTTCGAAATAAACTCAAACTCAAACTCAAACTCAATAATGATGCAATATGTACATACAGCTAGCCTAAATAGCATGTTAGCATCGATTAGCAAATATGCCTGGTTAGCACAACCAACAGGTCAATAACATCAACAAAGCGCACCTTTGTGTGTATTCACGCACAGCATAAAACATTTGGTGGACAAAATGAGACAAAGGAGTGGAAGATTTTACATGTAAACAAACTGTTGCGTCACAGTCCACTCTATGGTGAGTTCAAGAACCGCCGAAATTAGTAGGACGAAACGACGTTCACCAAATACTCTCATCAGTGAAGCATACACACAAACATATTCAACATTTCTAACAATTTTGTCATGTTTGTCCTCAAACAAAAAACATACTAAAACAAAAAAATTATTTTTTTCCCCCATCTTTTTCCATTTTCAATCCTTTTTAAAAAATGCTCCAGGGAGCCACTAGGGAGCCGCGGGTTGCTGACCCCCGATGAAAGGGAACACACTTAGAGAGACGTGAGATGGTTTCACTGATCCTCCCGACTTTCAGCGGTCATGCAAAGTATCGTGTCCTCCCGGTTGTTATTCTCTTGACGGGTCACGACCGATCCTATCTCCCACCAGATGCGAAACATGGCTAAGTCCGACGCCTCGGGTGTCCTGGTCTACGTCCAGCCCGGTAGCCCCATCCGGGATATGAACTGCGCCGGGGATGAGTGTTTGTCTCCGCTGGGCCTCCCTGCCGCCATGGTGCACCTGGAGCCTTCCGTCGCCCACGCGCTGCGGTCAGATTACCTCACCTGAATGGAGATGACATGATTTAGGTCGTCTTGCTCCAAAGTCATTATAAGCCCTTTTACTTCCGGTTCAAAGGTTCAAATGTTATTTTTTTTGCCACGCTTGTGTGCAGGTTTGGCCGGGTCAACGTGTCTTTCCAGACCACGCCCTCCCCGAACTTCTTCATGGGCATCGACCAGCAGGGAGCGATGGCCGAGATGGGCTGGTTCCTCTACCCCACGTTCAGCTTTGTCAACTGGCAGGCACAGTGGTGAGTAAGTCCATATTGTTGGGTGTTGTTGCTACCTCTTACAGCAGGGGTGTCCAAACTTTTTCCACTGAGGGCCGCACACGGAAAAATTAAAGCATGCTGGGGCCCTTTTGATATTTTTCATTTTCAAACCATAACAAAATATATGGATTAATTTTTTTTTTTTTTACCTTTAGGACTCCCGGGGACCATAAAGGGTCTAAGTCATTAAAATGTTAAAAACAAGTCAAATTATTATTTTTTTTAAATTTATTTAACGCTTACAGTAAATCTCTACAGTATATCAACTTCAGATTGATACAAAGTAAAAATAAAAATAAAAGATTTTATGCCTTTTCTGTCAAAGACAACTGTTTTTTATAATAAAACTGAAATATGCAGTATTTCCCCCACTGCCCAAAACCTTAAGAAAGCAATGTTTGATGTGAATTAATTAGAGCCTTAAAAAGATCAATAATGCAGGACACCATTGATTTTAATTCATTATTATTTTTGAGTAATCACAGTAAAAAGATAAATAAAATCCCATTAAATATATTTGGGATCCAAAAGGTGCCCCACTCATAAAGTGATACATTTTTATTAGTTTTTTTTCTTAACTTTCACCACTTAAGTTACGAGATCAACTTCAGATATATCTGTCAATTTTACGTTTGAACTATTATTTTGTTAGTTTTATGCTCTTTTGTCAAAGAAAACGTTGATGTTTTTGTATGGCAACCACACAATATATGCAAAATTTTCCACATAAAACATTTTAAAGTGAAATATTTGAAATAATTGGAGCCTTGAATAGGTCTTTTTTTTTTTTTTTTTTTGAGCAATGGCAAAAAAAGAAAACTAAAGATAGACAAAGAAAAAAACAGCCTGCATGGCAGCTTTGTGTCAACATTGCAACTTTTTCTAGTTAGATTTCACCTCATTCCACTTTTTTTAATGTGTTTTTTTTTAATTTTTGCAATAGCATTTCCAAAATGTGTGGCGGGCCGGTAAACAATTAGCTGCGAGCCGCAAATGGCCCCCGGGCCACACTTTGGACACCCCTGTCTTACAGCAATGGAGGCATAATAGATCTTTTTGTTCCATGCCACCAGAGGAGGGCGCTATTAAGGCTGGCCCAATTAGTTTGCTGTATTTAATGTTGAATGGTTGTTAGAATGATGTTAAGTTTTTTTTAAGCATTAGCTTAAAAGGTTAGCATTTATCAAGTACCTAATATGGCGCTGAGGTGTAAAAAAAAGTTAGCATGCTAATGTCAGTATGCTAACAGTTAACATGTGTCCGGTACCAAGTTACATGACTGTAAAATTGGCATGCTAGAAAGTTGACGTTAGCATGCTAACAGTTAGCATGTATGAAGTACTATTTAAGCTGTATGACTGAGGTGTTTGGCTGCAAAATTGGCAAAAAAAAAGTTAGCACGTTAATATTAGTTAATGATCATACTAGCAGTTACCATGTTTCATGTACCATGCTATATTAGTCTGAGGTCCTCGGCTGTAAAATTGTCTAAAAAGTTTAGCATGCTACAATTTTAACGTTAGCATGTGCCAAGTACCAATTAAGTCAAACGACTTTAAGGTGTTTGGCTGCAAAATTGGCTAAAAAAGTTAGCACGTTAATGTTAGTTAATAATCATACTAGCAGTTACCATGTTTCATGTACCATGCTATATTAGTCCGAGGTCCTCAACTGTAAAATTGGCTAAAAGTTTAGCATGCTAGAATTGAAACGTTATCATGTGTCAAGTACCAATTAAGTCAAACGACTTTAAGGTGTTTGGCTGCAAAATTGGCTAAAAAAGTTAGCACGTTAATGTTAGTTAATGATCATACTAGCAGTTACCATGTTTCATGTACCATGCTATATTAGTCTGAGGTCCTCGGCTGTAAAATTGGCTAAAAAGGTTTAGCATGCTAGAATTTTAACGTTAGCATGTGTCAAGTACCAATTAAGTCAAATGACTTTAAGGTGTTTGGCTGCAAAATTGGCTAAAAAAAGTTAGCACGTTAATGTTAGTTAATAATCATACTAGCAGTTACCATGTTTCATGTACCATGCTATATTAGTCTGAGGTCCTCGGCTGTAAAATTGGTTAAAAAGGTTAGCATGCTACAATTTTAACGTTAACATGTGCCAAGTACCAATTAAGTCAAACGACTTTACGGTGTTTGGCTGCAAAATTGGCTAAAAAAGTTAGCACGTTAATGTTAGTTAATGATCATACTAGCAGTTACCATGTTTCATGTACCATGCTATATTAGTCCGAGGTCCTCGGCTGTAAAATTGGCTAAAAAGTTTAGCATGCTACAATTTTAACGTTAGCATGTGCCAAGTACCAATTACGTCAAACGACTTTAAGGTGTTTGGCTGCAAAATTGGCTAAAAAAGTTAGCACGTTAATGTTAGTTAATGATCATACTAGCAGTTACCATGTTTCATGTACCATGCTTTTTTAGTCTGAGGTCATCGACTGTAAAATTGGCTAAAAAGGTTAGCATGGTACAATTTTAACGTTAGCATGTGCAATGTACCAATTAAGTCAAACGACTTTAAGGTGTTTGGCTGCAAAAAAGTTAGCACGTTAATGTTAGTTAATAACAGTGTTGGGACTGTTTGTCTTTGGCTGTTTGTTGCGTTTCGCTTGATTGTAAAGTATGTCGATCGAGAGGTTTGACGTTCATATGTTGTCAATATTCAGTATTCTATCGTTCATAGCTGATATTGTAAATCCCACATTCTTTATTTTCATGTACATTCTGGATGTCTCATTCAGTAATTTTTTTTTTAATTCAATCACATTATTGTGAGGTTTTGTATTAGTGTTCCTAAAAATAGATATACCACCCCCCAGACACATTTTTTTCTCTAAATTTGCCTCCCCAAGTCAAAATAATTGCCCAGGCCTGTAATAGAATGTAAAAAAAAAACATTTACTCTCTACCACACGCAATTGTTTGACTAATAAGTCACCATTACAAAATAACAAAAAAACAACCAGGTGAATATAAATAATAAACTGCAAACAAAACAACCCCAGGGAGGGGAGGGACAAACGCTGGAGGAAAATCGACTATTTTACTGAATATATGTAAGAAAAACTGAAGCATAAGTATCAATCCCATGGAAAGAGATTTTTACAACTAAGTTCTAAAGCTTAGTGGTATATCAAATTGTAGATGGGTTATTTTTTTTACCCTTCGCGTTCATATTTCGCTGTTTGTTGCATTTTTGTTGAGTTTCGCTTCATTGTAAAATATGTCGATCGAGAGGGGGTGTGACGTTCATGTTTTCAATATTCAGTGTTTTATTGTTCGTAGTTAATATTGTATATCCCACATTCTTTATTTTCATGTACCGTATGCAGTGTTTCCCATAAACTGCCAAGATACCTGTGGCGGTGGGGGCGTGGCTATGGGCGTGGTCACATGACATCATTGAGTAATTTGCATAATTTACTACAATGATATGATTTTCTCTAAAAAGGTTCAAAAAATGTATACTTACTAATTAATAATAACAGTTTTGTGTTAAACGTCCATCCATCCATCCATCCATCCATTTTACAATATAATTACAGCACTTTATGTACATATTTATATACAGATTTGAACAATAAGTTATTCACTGAAATATATTTATTAATTGTGGTTCTTACAAAAAATATATCTAATGAAAATATAAAAGCTAAAATGTCTCTTAAAGCTCTGCCCCTTTAATTAGTGCATACTAAATAATTTAACTTTAGCCTACTACTACAACCATATTATTTACCAGCAACATAAAGTGAAACAGAGGCAGAGGTGTCCTGCCACAGTCAGTAACAAATAAACAGAAAATAGTACTGGTCAAATACAAATAAGGCAACAAGAGAAGTATCCTACACTTCTCTTTTGTAAAGTAAATCTGAACAGCCTATATGGGCATCTACATCAACTATATGAGAAGCTGGACAGGACACACACAAAAAAATTTTTTAATGGCGGACGTAATTCTTTTGTGGTGGGCCGCCACAAATAAATGAATGTGTGGAAAACACTGGTATGGGTGTCTCATTCAGTAAATAAAATACAAATTCCATTCCCTTTTTAAGGCGGTCTGTCATAACAGTTTTAGCATTCAATCAGACATTATTGTGAGGTTTTGTATTCGTGTTCCTAAAAATCAGATATACCAGCCCCCAGACACATTTTTTTTCTCTAAATTTGGCCCCCCGAGTCAAAATAATTGCCCAGGCCTGCCATAGAGCAGTGGTTCTTAACATTTTTGATCTCGGGGCCCAACGTTTTCACTACAGAGGGGCCCAGGACCCACTAAATTTTCTTACACTAATCCGAAGTCAGGTCGCGGGGGCAGCAGCCCAAGCAGAGAAGCCCAGACTCTCCTCTCCCCAGCCTCTTCGTCCTATTCAAAAATGATATATATCTAACCTACTTACAGTTTGCAACCTTGTCAAATGACATGAAAGCATGTGTTAATCACAAAGATTGATTATTTGACACATAAACCTTAGGCTGGGGGTCGGCAACTCGTGGCTCTTTAGTGCCCCTGGAGCATTTTTAAAAAAAAGATTGAAAATGGAAAAATATGGGGGGAAAATATTTTTTTTGTTTTAGTATGTTTTTTGTTTGAGGACAAACATGACACAAAACCTTCCCAATTGTTAGAAATGTTTATTATGTCTGTGTGTATGCTTCACTGAAGAGAGTATTTGCTGAACATAGTTTTGTCCTACTAATTTCAGCGGTTCTTGAACTCACCATAGTGTCGACTGTGACGCAACAGTTTGTTTACATGTAAAATCTTCCACACCTTCTTTGTCTCATTTTGTCCACCAAAAGTTTTTTACTGTGTGTGAATGCACAGAGGTGCGCTTTGTTGATGTTATTGACTTGTTGTAGTGCTAATCAGGCATATTTGGTCAGTGCATGACTGCAAGCTAATCAATGCTAACATGCTATTTAGGCTAGCTTTATGTAAATTTTGCATCATTATGCCTCATCTGTAGGTATATTTGAGCTCATTTAATATCCTTTACTTTTATCTTCTTTGTATATAATTTAGTTTAGTATGTCTCATGTATGTAATATCAGATAGTTGTTTGTGTGCCATGTTGTTCCAGACCACAGCAAACATTACCTAGCTTGCCAAATATTGTAATGAATCTATTAAAAGAAGACAGCCTGCCGTTTCCTTTAACTTGGACACACACATCTATACCTTTGGCCATTAACAGCCAGTAATTTCCAGGAGTTATCTCACCTTCTGAGTAGCCTCTGATTTACTAATGGTTTCTAATGTTGTAAAAATGTCAAAGATTTGCTTCAGCCTGCGACACATAGTCATTTTGATAGTAGGCTAATGTAGACACTTACGTCATGTGTTGCCTTCATTACAACATTTATATAAGAATTTTTTGCGGCTCCAGACAGATTTGTTTTCTGTATTTTAGGTCCAATATGGCTCAACATGTTGGTTTGCTGACCCCTGCCTTAGGCGTAGGTCAGGCTGATTCAGTCCTCACCAAATATACTGCATGAGAAAGGACTCAGACAACCGTCCTAAAATTAAATCACATACAATTATGTAGTGCTAAAATAAATACATTAATAATTATGTTTCTTAACTAAACTGTCAATAAAATCACCACTTCAGTCATAATTTTTGCGCTGAAGAAACTTCTCCAGCCCGTACGGATCACAGATATTTTTTGGAGGCCCTCTAGGGGGCGCTCACGGCCCAACAATGGGTCCCCGGCCGTATGGTTAGGAAACACTGTCATAGAGAGCCATTTTTTGGAATGTTTTACTTGAATATATTTCATTCATGTGCGTTAAACTTGGTGAGAATTTCGTATAAGGGAGGACTTTGAAGTGAGCACACCCTTGTCATCTTTGCACTGACGTACGCAACAACACTCACCTGCCAGGTAACCATCCGCGGTTACTGTAAAGGAATGTGCGCTCAAAATAATTTGCATTGATATGTGAATGATGCGATACGTTTTGTGATTATTTGCATGCGTTACAGGAACTCGTTAAATTTGACAGACCTTGTTTTATTGTTTTTTGTTTTTTTCTCTCTCTTGTCTCAGGTTTGACTTCTACTCCGATCTGCTGATGAAACTTGAGTCTCCTGCCACTGTTATTCCGGTCTTTGACAAAGTCCAAATGCAAGGGGACAAAGGAGCCGTGGCTGTGGTCAACCTCCCGTCAGGTGTCACTATTTTGCATTCTTTTTTTTTGTATTTACCGTATTTTCCGGAATATTAGGCGCATTTAAAATCCTTTTTTTCCCTCAAAACTGGACAGTGCGCCTTATAATAATAATAATAATAATAATTCTGGTTTTGCTTACTGACCTCGAAGCAATTTTATTTGGTACATGGTGTAATGATAAGTGTGACCAGTAGATGGCAGTCAAACAGAAGAGATACGTGTAGACTGCACTATGATGGCAATATGACTCAAGTAAACAACACCAACATTTTATATGTTCCATTGAAAATATATATATAAACACGGCGCTCAAAAATCTATCAAAATGTTTTAGTACGACTTTGGTAAGCTATGAAGCTGCACCGCTTGATGTGCTTCAACATACGCGTATTATTATATTATATTAGGGAGAGGTTTTGTTTAACACATATATTTAATATTTTTGGCCACTGTAACATTACACAGTTTGAACAGCAACACTGTGTTTGAATATTTAATTACCATATTTTTGGACTATATATAACCTCTTAAGGCCCAAGCTGTTTGTTTACATGCTTTTTTTATTTCTCTTTGCTATTTGGGCTTATTGGACCCTAATTAGAATAAAAACTTAGCATCATCTGTACTTAGTCCATAAGTAACAAACGTTTACTTCATATTTAGTGACATGCTAATTCTTATTTTTACACTTTTTTTTTCAAAATTCCATTGTATGTTATACTTTTCTGACATCACCAGATAGCAGTATAAGTATCCACATAAGGGCCATAAGACCCCAATTCAGTAGTGTACACAATTTTGGAAATAAGAGCTAAAAGGTGCTGTCCACGCATGTGGCCAACTAAGCCTTTAGAGGTTTTAAGGTGCACTTAAAATGCTTTCATTTCCTCAAAAATTGACAGTACGTCTTATAACCAGGTGCGCCAAATGTACGGAATTATTCTGGTTCTGCTTACCGACCTCGAAGCAATTTTATTTGGTACATGGTGTAATAAGTGTGATCAGTAGATGGTAGTCACCCATAAGAGATACGTGTAGACTGCAACAGGACGCCAGTAAACAACCCCAAAACTTTAAATTTTCCATTGAAAATGTAGAACATTACACACGGCGCTCAAAAATCTGTCTAAATGTTTTGGCACGACTTTGGTAAGCTATAAAGCCGTACCGTTTGATAGATTGTCGGTGCATTATGGCTACCGTAGTCAGACAGACTGTGCTTCAACACACGGGTATTATTATGGTGTGTGTATAAGGACCGCAAAATGGCACCAATTAGCAAACACTATCTGCCGTTTCGTTTTGCAATATTATGCAAAACCAACTGTTCTTACTTTCTGGTACCTGCTGATCTGTATTTGGGATCTGCATAAGTCCTGAAAATTTGAGCGCGTCCGCCGCCGTAGTCGATAAGCTTCTTCTTTTTCTCTATCTTCTTGTTATGTGACATTCATCCTCCACTGTTGCCATTTCTAATATAAAGTAGTGTAAAGTTCTTACTTATATCTGTCAGTAAACCCACCATGAAAGCGCTAAAACATACCGGTGTAGTGAGTTTACATTATTCACCCAAGGAACTTTATTTATTAGAGAGTTCCGGTCGGACGGTTTTTCACGGGACACATTTCCGGTGTTTCTGAATGAGGAGATGCTGCTCCGTTATTGATTGAAGTAAAGTCTGAATGTCATTAAAACAGTTAGCTCCATCTTTTGACACTTCTTCAACTCCCTTCCTTGCAAGCTACACCGCTACAACAAAGATGACGGGGAAAAGACGCTGTCGAAGGTGAGCCACGTAAATAAGACCGCCCACAAAATGGCGCATCCTGAAGCGACTGTCAGAAAGCGGCTTGAAGATGATCTGTAAAACATCATCTACGTAACATTTTGACCGAAGAACCACCATCACATGTTATGTAGACCACAAGGAAGTGTTTTACATTTAGAAAAATATAATAATAATATGACTCCTTTAATGCGCCTTATAATCCGGTGCACATTATATATGAAAAAAGATCGGAAATAGACCATTCATCGGCAGTGCGCCTTATAATCAGGTGTGCCCTATGGTCCGGAAAATACGGTACATCTCATTTTAGGCTTAAATTAACAAAGCAGTTCCTCCGGGAATGAAAAAATATATATGTGTGGCATCGCAGCTTTGTCCAATGCCCACAACATTCCCACGCATTTTCGCCCATCGCAGTTTTCTCTGAGTGGCGCTAAAACGCGTACATCAACTGTCTTATCAAAACCTATCAATTAATTCATCAACTCTTTTTTTGCTCCAAAGGCACAATTGTCCTCCTCCCCCGTAGCTTAGAAGTACTTCTAATTTCTGTTTACCAGGCTAAGCCTCCTGGCAATGTTCAAAATGCAGCCATTTGTGGCCCGCAGCTAATTTTTTAACAGCCCATGGCACATTTTAAGATTACTATTACAGAAAAAAATGGGAAAAAAAGAGCTTACATGTGAAATGTAATGAGAAAGAGTTGACTATAGTCACACAAAGCTGCCATGCGGGATTTTTTTGGATAATACTCAAAATATAATAACGAATTCAAATCAATGTTGTTATTAATTGTTGACCTATTCAAGGATCTAATTACTTCACATCAAATATTTCACTTTGAAATATTTTTTGTGGAAAATAATTTATATTTTGTGTTTGCCGTAAAAAAAAGAAAGTTTTATTTGATAAAAACAACATGAAATAAACTGAATTCAATATAAAAATATATCAAATGTAATATAAGTAGATTAACTGATTTAAGCGTTGAAAATACAAAAATAAAATTAAATATTGGAAGACTTCTTTTTTACACTTTTATGAGTGGGGCCCTTTCTATCTCTGACCATTTTAGTGGGATTCAAAATAAACAAACTGTCATTGCTTAAAAAATAATAATAAATTAAAATTGATGTTGCAATTGATTATTGACATATTGAAGGCTCCAACTACTTCACATCAAATATTTCACTTTGAAGTATTTTTTGGGGAAATGATTGCATATTTTGTATTTGCAATAGAAAAATCCCCCAAAAAATCAAAGATTCTATGACAAAAAGGATATTAAATTTAAAAAAAACTCACAAATATATCTGACGTTGATCTAGCGATTTAAGCGTTTGTAAAAAATAATAATTTATGACATGTTTTTAAGACTTTTATGAGTGGGTGCTCTTTTGAATCCCTGAGAATTCAATATACCCCCAGGTGCATGTCCAAAGACATGCACCTGGGGATAGGTTGATTGGCAACACTAAATTGGCCCTAGTGTGTGAATGTGAGTGTGAATGTTGTCTGTCTATCTGTGTTGGCCCTGCGATGAGGTGGCGACTTGTCCAGGGTGTACCCCGCCTTCCGCCCGATTGTAGCTGAGATAGGCTCCAGCACCCCCCGCGACCCCATAAGGGATAAGCGGTAGAAAATGGATGGATGGAATTTTAGTGGGATTATTTTTTAATAATGAATCTAAAGCAATATTATGAATTATTTACTTATTTAATGCTTAATTACTCCAAATATTCCACTTTGAAATTTTTTGGGGGGGAAAATATTGCATAATTTGTGTCTATGCTATAATATGAATATTTTTTTTCTTTATCAAAAAGGGCATAACACATAAAAATTATAATATTAAAACAGATCTGAAGTTCATCTAGAGATTTAGGCTTTGAAAAATTTTATTTTCATGACTGGGACCAAACTTGAGGGAAGCCCTAAAAGTAATAAAAAAAATATATATATATTGTATTAGTTTTGAAAATTAAAAACAGCAATAGCAACAGGATTCAAAAGGATATATATTTATATTTATATATTTATATTTCCTACAGACTTGTCGGACTTTGACAGGATGGTGCTGGACACGTCCTTGTCGTGTCCCGGCAGGAGAGACTTGTCCTGCGCTCAGTGGGACCACACGGTGCAGCTCTTCGTGTGCTGCGACCACCTGGGACCTTTCTGCAACGTGGAGCTGGGCCGCTGGATCACTGCTTTCAGAAGGTGCCGCAAAACTAGATGACGGCTGTGATGCATGTCATTTTTTTTAGATGTATAAAAAACCCCAGAATCTATCGGGATTCGAATATACTTACTAACTATAGCAACAAAGTTGCGTACGAGCATACTTGCCAACCCTCCTGATTTTCCCGGGAGACTCTCGAATATCAGTGCCCCTCCCGAAAATCTCCCGGGGCAACCATTCTCCCGAATTTCTCCCGATTTCCACCCGGACAACAATATTGGGGGCGTGCCTTAAAGGCACTGCCTTTAGCGTCCTCTACAACTTGTCGTCACGTCTGCTTTTCCTCCATACAAACAGCGTGCCGGCCCAGTCACATAATATATGCGGCTTCTACACACACGAGTGAATGCAAGGCATACTTGATCAACAGCCATACAGGTCACACTGAGGGTGACCGTATAAACAACTTTAACACTGTTACAAATATGCGCCACACTGTGAACAGACACCAAACAAGAATGACAAAGACATTTCGAGAGAACATCCGCACCGTAACACAACATAAACACAACAGAATACCCAGAACCCCTTGCAGCACTAACTCTTCTGGGACGCTACAATATACACCCCCCGCTACCACCAAATGTTGATATTTACCTCAGAGGCTGCAAATAGAAAAGAGGCATTCAATTTTTTATTTAAATGTTATTTAATATACCATTGATGTTTTTTCGTTGTTTTTTTGAAAGTTGATTTTGCACTATTAAAGGGAAACTTCGGTTTTTTTCAACCTGGGCCCTGTTTTCATAATTTTTTCTGTATATGTGAGTGCTGGATAAAACATTTTTTGAGGTCGCGCCAGTATTGAGCAGGGCAGGCAGCCTCCAGCCCAGCTAACGCTCGTACACAGGGCAACTGGCTCTCGTCAAAATTCGGCCTATAAACATGCATTTTTTTCACACTGACAGGCTCAGATAGTTACAATGAGTGTCCGACAACATACTAGAAAGGAGAAATTAACGTATGTCTCTACCTTTAGCTGGAGATCGCTGTTTGTTGTGAGCTGTGTCCAAATCTCACCACGCTACAAATCTCGTTCCGAAATCTCGCGATAACTCGCGACAAAACACCGGTGGAAAAACAGTTACCTGACTGAGGTGAAGAGAGATGACTGAAGTGATTTTCTGTTGGATTACCGAAGACTGTTATTTTAGTTTTATAGAAAAGTTTGTTTGTTTGTCTGTCATGGCTGAATTTTTGCCTGATGTGGACGATTTGATTTGTCGCGAGTTATCGCGAGATTTCGGAACGAGATTTGTAGCGTGGTGAGATTTGGACACAGCTCACAACAAACAGCGATCTCCAGCTAAAGGTAGAGACATACGTTAATTTCTCCTTTCTAGTATGTTGTCGGACACTCATTGTAACTATCTGAGCCTGTCAGTGTGAAAAAAATGCATGTTTATAGGCCGAATTTTGACGAGAGCCAGTTGCCCTGTGTACGAGCGTTAGCTGGGCTGGAGGCTGCCTGTCCTGCTCAATACTGGCGCGACCTCAAAAAATGTTTTATCCAGCACTCACATATACAGAAAAAATTATGAAAACAGGGCCCAGGTTGAAAAAAACCGAAGTTTCCCTTTAAGTTATATAAGCGTTGTTTGTTCCATATTCAGTGTTAAAGCAAATCAGTGTAGCAAATTGAGCAATAATTAACGTTTTATTCATGTATTTTCTCTTGCTACTTCAAGGCTTGAATGTTTGATTCATTCATTATTGTTATTTTATTTTCAAATGTATTATTAGCCTGTGGAAAAAGTTTATTTTGATATTTACCTCAGAAGGCTGCAAATAGAAAAGAGGCATTCAATTTTTATTGAAATTTTATTTGATATGCCATTGATATTTTTTAATTATTATTATTATTTGAAACTCAATTTTGCGTGTCACTATAAAGTTATAATAAGCCTTGCTTGTTCAATATTCAATGCAAAACTTGTTTGGGTCCCTATTAAAAGTTTAATTTGTTCAATTGTACTAATTAAGTCAAATGACTTTAAGGTGTTTGGCTACAACATTGGCTAAAAAAGTTACCATTCTAATGTGAGCATGCTAGCAGTCAGCATATGTCAAGTACCAAGTTATATTAGTCTGAGGCTTTTGGCTGCAAAGTTGGCTCAAAATTTTAGCATGCTGATATTAACATGCTAACGTGAGCATGCTAGCAATTAGCATGTGCCAAGTTTTATTAGTCTGAGGCGTTCAGCTGCAAAATTGGCTGAAAAAGTTACCATGCTAATGTTAGTATGCTAACATGCTAACAGTAACGTGTCAAGTACCAAGTTATATGACTCTGAGGTGTTTGGCTGTAAAACTGGCTAAAACGTAAGAATGCTAAAATTTAAACGTTAGCATGCTAACAGTTAGCATGTGTCAAGTACCATCCATCCATCCATTTTCGAACGCTTGTCCCTCTCGGGGTCGCGGGGGGTGCTGGAGTCTATCCCAGCTGCACTCAATGTTAGTAATGCTGCCTGAGCCAATCAGGGGCCACGATACTGAACAGCACGGTCTGATTCTTTTTGTCTCCTCTAGAGGTCAGTACTACTGTAGTATTTTTAATTCATTTAGCCATTTTATGCTTGAATATGCTTTGTTATTGATAACACAAAGCTAAGATATGGAGTTTGTGTTCAGATATTTGATTGACTTATATTATATATTATATTTTACTGTACAAAATGTATCAAAGTGGCCCTCGCATCCTTCAATTTTTATTTATGCGGCCCTTGCTGGAAAAAATTTGGACACCCCTGACCTATAATGTAACAAAGTGTTTATTATTGTATATATATATTTTTTTTGCATCCCTCATTTCGGTACCAAACAAGTCATGAAAGAGTAAGGGGGCGGAGCTAGACCCAGTGCAGTCTGTTGGTTGGTGGACAGAGAATGGGCCCCTCCAGAATGGGAAGAAGACAAAAAGCAAGATGGAAATGCGTTTTTAAAATATTTACGCTGTTGTCTGCAGAGGTATCGGCCGCTGGCAGACTGACGTCTCCCCCCTCATTCCCGTCCTGGACGCCAACAAGTGCACCTTCACCATGACGACGGTCCCGTGGGCGATGCCGTGGATCGTCTCCCTCAACCTGAGATTCAGCGCCGCCAACCTCACAAGTATGAATTTTCACGCGAGGGAATTCAAACTCCATTTTGTAACCATTTTCACGACCTCTGATGAGCTACAATCTACAAAACAAAAGTTAGCACGTTGCGTAAATGGTAAATAAAAACAGAATACAATGATTTGCAAATCCTTTTCAACTTATATTTAATTGAATAGACTGCAAAGACAAGATACTTAACGTTCGAACTGGAAAACATTTTTTTATTTTTTACAAATATTAACTCATTTGGAATTTGATGCTTGCAACATGTTTAAAAAATGCTGGCACAAGTAGCAAAAAAGACTGAGAAAGTTGGGGAATGCTCATCAAACACTTATTTGGAACATCCCACAGGTGAAGAGGCTAATTGGGAACAGGTGGGTGCCATGATTGGGTATAAAATCAGCTTCCATGAAATGCTCAGTCATTCACAAACAAGGATGGGGCGAGGATCACCACTTTGTGAACAAATGCGTGAGCAAATTGTCGAACAGTTTAAAGAACAACATTTCTCAACGAGCTATTGCAAGGAATTTAGGGATGTCACTATCTACGGTCTGTAATATCATCAAAAGGTTCAGAGAATCTGAAGAAATCACTTCACGTAAGCGATGATATTACGGACCTTTGATCCCTCAGGCGGTACTGCATCAAAAGGCGGCATCAGTGTGTAAAGGAAATCACCACATGGGCTCAGGAACACTTCAGAAAACCACTATCAGTAACTACAGTTTGTCGCTACATCTGTAAGTGCAAGTTAAAACTCTACTATGCAAAGCGAAAGCCATTTATCAACAACACCCAGAAACGCTGCCGGCTTCGCTGGGCCCGAGTTTATCTAAGATGGACTGATGCAAAGTGGAAAAGTGTTCTGTGGTCTGACGAGTCCACATTTCAAATTGTTTTTGGAAACTGTGGACATCGTGTCCTCCGGACCGAAGAGGAAAAGAACCATCCGGATTGTTATAGGCGCACATATCAAAAGCCAGCATCTGTGATGGTATGGGGGTGTATTAGTGCCCAAGACATGGGTAACTTACACATCTGTGAAGGCGCCATTAATGCTGAAAGGTACATACAGGTTTTGGAGCAACATATGTTGCCATCCAAGCAATGTTATCATGGACGCCCCTGCTTATTTCAGCAGCCACGTGTTACAACAGCGTGGCTTCATAGTAAAAGAGTGCAGGTACTAGGCTGGCCTGCCTGTAGTCCAGACCTGTCTCCCATTGAAAATGTGTGGCGCAATATGAAGCCTAAAATACCACAACGGAGACCCCCGGACTGTTGAACAACTTAAGCTGTACATCAAGCAAGAATGGGAAAGAATTCCACCTGAAAAGCTTCAAAAATGTGTCTCCTCAGTTCCCAAACGTTTACTGAGTGTTGTTAAAAGGAAAGGCCATGTAACACAGTGGTAAAAATGCCCCTCTTCCAACCTTTTTGCAATGTGTTGCTGCCATTAAATTTTAAGTTAATGATTTTTTGCAAAAAAAAAAAAATTTCTCAGTTGGAACATAAATATCTTGTCTTTGCAGTCTATTCAATTGAATATAAGTTGAAAAGGATTTGCAAATCATTGTATTCTGTTTTTATTTACGAATTACACAACGTGCCAACTTCACTGGTTTTGGGTTTTGTACTTTAACACAATTCCTTGTAGGGGTGGGCGATACTGGGAATTTTGGTATCGCCAATACTGATACCGATACGTTTGACTTTGAATGTCATTATCATTGAATCATTTTGTGAATTTGCTTCTGGTTAGTTGATTATGATTATGGCAACTCAGGAAATTTATTTTATTGAAAAAAATCTATATATTTTTTATAACCAAATACAGTAGGTCCTTAAAAACAGAAGAGTGCTCCTTGTGTCTGAATTTAGTAATGCTGACCAAAATCAAATGTCCACTGCAGAACGTGGTAGTTCTCTGGATTATAGGAAATAGTGAAAAAGTCCAGCCCTCCGGTCCTTAGGTTTCTGGAAATGTGGCCTACAGCAGTGGCCACATTAAATCAACATAAAAAACACAAGATACACTTACAATTAGTGCACCAACCCAAAAAACCTCCCTCCCCCATTTACACTCATTCACACAAAAGGGTTGTTTCTTTCTGTTATTAATATTCTGGTTCCTACATTATATATCAATATATATCAATACAGTCTGCAGGGATACAGTCCGTAAGCACACTTGATTGTATTTTTTTATGACAAAAAAAATAAAAAAATAAAATACCATTTGAGAGCTTTGTTGGCATGGAAAATTACAACGTTGCCTCAAGCAGTGTTTTTCAACCACTAGCACACTAGTGTACCGTGAGATATTGTTTGGTGTGCCGTGGGAAATTATGAAATTTCATCTTATTGGGTTATAAATATTTTTTGCAAACCAGTAATTATTGTCTGTGCTGTCAAGAGCTCGGCAGAGTAACTGTGTAATACTCTTCCATATCAGTAGGTGGCAGCAGGTAGCTAATTGCTTTGTAGACGTCAAGAACATGATTTGTCGTGATCACAATATGCAGACAACAGCGGGAGGCAGTGTGCAGGTAAAAAGGTATCTAATCTTTAACCAAAAATAAACAAAAGGCATTGAAGCTTGGGGATGGCTATGCAAAACGAAACTATAACTGAACTTGCTGCAAAGTAAACAAAAAGCTGGACGACAGCAAAGACTTACAGCGTGTGGAGCAGATGGCGTCCACAAAGTACATCTGTACATGACATGACAATCAACAACAAAATAGGAGCGCAAGACAAGAACTAAAACACTACACACAGGAAAACACCAAAAAAGTCCAAATAAGTCACGGCGTGATGTGACAGTACACCCACTTTGAGACGAGCTATAGTGATGCATGGTTGTTATGGTTTGAATTTATATCCAACATTTGCGAGAAAGACTTTTTACTGTCAATATCGGCTGCTGAGTTTAATTTTTAAATGTTTTCTGCTGGTGGTGGGCCTTGGGATTTTTTCAATGAAAAAAATGTGCCTCGGCTCAGAAAAGGTTGAAAAACACTGGCCTGGAGGGAGTCCACTACGCATGCACAAGTTTGCCCGCCGAGTGCTTGAGCTGGTGCCGAGTCAGCAAACTGACGTGACATCACGTGCAACAAAGGCACCGTTTGATTTTACGTGAATCATTACCTGGTATTACCGACAGACTTTAGTCAGTTGGTATAAAAAAGTACCGAATTTGGTAGCCATCCCTAGTTAGAAGTGGATTGGTATGGTATATGGTATGCTCTTTGTCATTGCGCAAGTACAACACAATTTCCTTTTCCCCACAAACTCGTTCAAGATTAGACAAACATTGTACAGGTAGACAGAACAGGAACGGTGATGGATCGCTACTACGTAAGAGGTGGAGAAAAAGGTAGATGCTGGGAAAGGATGTGTAAAAAAAAAAAAATCTGACTGGGCTCCTTTGGGGGAGGGGGCACAGACTGGGGCAAAGCAAAAAAAAGTTGATAGCCGATAAGCACACAAACATTTTACACAGAAACCACAAGACTTGCAACAGGAGGGCAGGGGGAAGACATCCGGCCCGAAGCTGCCAGCCACTAGGGGCGCTGCTCCTTCATACCACGTAGGGTGAAGCGGTGACAAAGGCGTGGGATGGGGGTGCATGTATGTGTGCATATGTAGCCGTGGTCCACGGTGTGTGTGTCTGTTAAAGGCCTACTGAAATGAGATTTTGTTATTTAAACGGGGATAGCAGATCCATTCTATGTGTCATACTTGATCATTTCGCGATATTGCCATATTTTTGCTGAAAGGATTTAGTAGAGAACATCGATGATAAAGTTCGCAACTTTTGGTCGCTGATAAAAAAGCCTTGCCTGTACCGGAAGTAGCGTGACATCACAAGTTGTGGAGCTCCTCACATCTGCACATTGTTTACAATTATGGCCACAAGCAGCGAGAGCGATTCGGACCGAGAAAGCGACGATTTCCCCATTAATTTGAGCGAGGATGAAAGATTTGTGGATGAGGAAAAAGAGAGTGAAGGACTAGAGGGCAGTGGAAGCGATTCAGATAGGGAAGATGCTGTGAGAGGCGGGTGGGACCTGATATTCAGCTGGGAAGGACTAAAACAGTAAATAAACACCAGACATATATATACTCTATTAGCCACAACACAACCAGGCTTATATTTAATATGCCACAAATTAATCCCGCATAACAAACACCTCCCCCCTCCCGTCCATATAACCCGCCAATACAAATCAAACACCCGCACAACACACTCAATCCCACAGTCCAAAGTACCGTTCACCTCCGCAAAGTTCATACAGCACATATATTTCCCCAAAGTTACGTACGTGACATACACATAGCGGCACGCACGTACGGGCAAGCGATCAAATGTTTGGAAGCCGCAGCTGCGTACTCACGGTAGCGCGTATCCAACTCAAAGTCCTCCTGGTAAGAGTCTATGTTGTCCCAGTTCTCCACAAGCATGCGTATCCAACTCAAAGTCCTCCTGGTAAGAGTCTATGTTTTCCCAGTTCTCCACAGGCCAATGGTAAAGCTTGACTGTCATCAATCGGGAATGTAAACAATGAAACTCCGGCTACGACGTAGCCGCTACGTGTTTGTGTTGCTGCAGCCGGCCACTAATACACCGCTTCCCACCTACAGCTTTCTTCTTTGCTGTCTCCATTGTTCATTAAACAAATTGCAAAAGATTCACCAACACAGATGTCCAGAATACTGTGGAATTTTGCGATGAAAACAGACGACTTAATAGCTGGCCACAATGGTGTCCCAAAATGTCCGCTACAATCCGTGACGTCACGCGCAAACGTCATCATACCGAGATGTTTTCAGCAAGATATTTTGCGGGAAATTTAAAATTGCACTTTACTAATCTAACCCGGCCGTATTGGCATGTGTTGCAATGTTAATATTTCATCATTGATATATAAACTATCAGACTGCGTGGTCGGTAGTAGTGGGTTTCAGTAGGCCTTTAAGTCTGTAGGTCTGGAGTCGCTCTGGAAGCGGTGGCAAAGGAACAGGTTTTGTTGACAGGGCAGGAGTTTGTTTCTTTGAGGGGAATCTTGAAGCAACGACCTTGCCATGTTGTAGCCGGGGGAAAACAATCAAGATTATAATGGTTGTGTTTGAGTGAGCAAAAGCAAATTCAAATTTTAAAATTGTCTATTTCTGGTCCTCAAATTCATCCTGCAGGGCAAAGGGTTGATGTTATCAAGTCTGAGTGTCCACAGTTCTGTTCGCCATCCTCCAATCATTTGATACAGTACAACGCTTACTCCAATCAGCGGGTTTCCTGCTACCACGATTCCGAATAAGTAGATATCGTCAACATCCTCGACTGGAAGGGTCGCCAGGCACGTTGCTCTCCTCCATCGTAAGTCCAGCAGCCGCTCCGACAGGACAGACCATTTCCCCTGAACCCGAGATCTTGCTGATTTTGTTGAGAGGAAAGTTGATCAATGCCATTGTTTAGATTTGGAGAGCAGTGCAAAAAGAGGCAACACGAAAGTTAAGCAAGACAGGTCGAGACATAAGAGGCAAGCAGGGGAGGCACAGAGAGGGGAGGGAGGGAGTGCGACCGCCTTTGCCAAGAGCCGAGAGAAAAAAGTAATATCTCCATGGAGGAGTTTTGACACATTTGCATAAAAGTAGGGATGTCCGATAATGGCTTTTTGCAGATACCCGATATTCCGATATTGTCCAACTCTTTAATTACCGATACCGATATCAACCGATACCGATATATACAGTCGTGGAATTAACACATTATTATGCCTAATTTGGAAAACCAGGTATGGTTAAGATAAGGTCCTTTTTTAAAAAATTAATAAAATAAAATAAGATAAATAAATTAAAAACATTTTCTTGAATAAAAAAGAAAGTAAAACAATATAAAAACAGTTACATAGAAATTAGTTATTAATGAAAATTAGTAAAATTAACTGTTAAAGGTTAGTACTATTAGTGGACCAGCAGCACGCACAATCATGTGTGCTTACGGACTGTATCCCTTGCAGACTGTATTGATATATATTGATATATAATGTAGGAACCAGAATATTAATAACAGAAAGAAACAACCCTTTTGTGTGAATGAGTGCGAGGGAGGTTTTTTAGGTTGGTGCACTAATTGTAAGTGTATCTTGTGTTTTTTATGTTGATTTAATAAATACATTTTTTTTTTTAAACACAAAAAAAAAACGATACCGATAATAAAAAAAACGATACCGATAATTTCAGATATTACATTTTAAAGCATTTATCGGCCGATAATTTGGCAGGCCGATATTATCGGACATCTCTACATAAAAGGCAACCTTGTATTATATAATCAAGCTTCCTACCAATTGATCCATCAGGCAATCACACGGAGAAGCTCCGCCCCTTCACGGTGATGTCACTGTATAGCGGCGGAACTTTCAACAGTACCTACAACAAGATGTACCTGCCCATCAAGTTCCCCGTGCCGGTCTTCACCAAGAAGGTACGAAGTCGGCGCTTTGTTTTAAAAGCCGCCTAGCACGGCCTTCCTTCATAGCGGCTTCTTTTTTTCCCCCTGGCGCCTTCTGGCCCACAGGTGGAGCTGTACGCCGTCATCACAGGACATGGCAGCGACGAGAATGGCTGCGGGGAGTTTTGTGTCACCTCCCATCATTTCCTGTTTAACGGCGTCCATAACAACAGTCGCACATTCGACTCTGCAGGTGAAAAAAAACATAGTATTTTTTTTTTTTTTTTTTTACACCTGTGAAGTCGCAAAATCTAAATCCCGTTTTTACGTTGTTTTTTTTTGTCCAACAGGATCGGCGCTGGGCTGCGCTGAGCGAGTGAAAGATGGCGCTGTGCCCAACGAGCACGGCACCTGGCTCTACGGGAGAGGCGGCTGGTGCGATGGACTTCAGGTCGATCCCTGGAGGGTCGACGTCACCCAGCAGGTCAGCGCCTTCACGACAGAAATAAAACAGATTTAGCATATTTATTAAGGAGTCAAAAAAAAAAAGATTTTCCAATTAATGGCGATTGAAAAAAAAAATACAACTTTATATATATTTATATATATATATATATATATATATATATATATATATATATGTATATATATATTTTTTTTAAAATGTTTTTCAGTAAAAATTATTAGAATTTTTTTTATATATACACATACTATATATATATATATATATATATATATATATATATATATGTATATATATATATATTTTTTTTTTAATAGAGATTTTTGTATTTATTTAAAAATATATAATTTTTCTGTGTCCTGTCCAGCCAGGCAAATCATATTGTTGATATAGATCAGGGGTCCGCAAACGTTTTGACTCGGGGGCCGCATTGGGTTAAAACTATTTGGCCAGGCTGTGTGTGTGTGTGTGTGTGTGTGTGTGTGTGTGTGTGTGTATACTGTATATATATATATATATATATATATATATATATATATATATATATACATATATATATATATATACATATATATATATATATATATGTATATATATACATATATATTCTTCTGGAAGAAAAACCCAGTGACTGTTGTGAAAGTGCAGCTGACGACAAGGGAAAGACCATGTGACAGCTTGGAGAGACAGCTGACAGGAGGAAATAGACCCCAACGGGGCTGTTATGGGCTAGCTACCCACAGCAGCAGGCTCCGTCACCCTATTGGGGATAGGGCACAAGAGCCACCTTATCTGGCTACAGAAAGTTCAAGAAGAACAATACCCCTAGAGTCTGCGAGAGCAGGGGCGCAAGAAGACTCACAGGCTGATCTCCCGGTAACGACCCTTGGAATGGACACGACAATGAAAGGTAGTAGTAACACTCTTGAGAAACCAGCAGTTGGACATGTTCTTCAGATGTGTGTGTGTGGTTGGGCTAAAGTAACATCAACCCATGGTCTTAAAGTTCACCAAGGACGGAAGAAATGCCTGGAAACCCCTAACCCAGGGCCCCGCATTGACCGGCTTCTGTTAAGAAGAAGGTTAAATCAGTCGGATGAAACTCAGCGGCAGGAAGAAACCCACAGTCCGCAGAGCATCAGCACCCTGCAGGATGAAGGGGAAGCTTCAGGCAGAACCACCAGTCCAAGACCATACCCAGTACACCGCAAAAAGGAAAACATGCAAGGACGTAAGCCGTTGGTGAAATGGCCAAAGTCTAACAGCAAGGAGTGGAAAACGGAGGGTGTGGCATGGAGGGGGGTGTACCTGGGACGCTAGGTACACCGTTGAGCCCTCTGGAGACGTCGTGGGCTTCAATCAACGAAACGTCGATGAAGCAGGGTGCCCACCCGAAGACCCCAATGACATACTTACCCTCCCTTTCACCACTCCACACCGACTGCTACCGTCAGGATTGTTCCTACTTACCAAGGGATTGAAACATCTAGTTCTATTTGCTTTACTGATCTTCTGGAAGAAAAACCCAGTGACTGTTGTGAAAGTGCAGCTGACGACAAGGGAAAGACCATGTGACAGCTTGGAGAGACAGCTGACAGGAGGAAATAGACCCCAACGGGGCTGTTATGGGCTAGCTACCCACAGCAGCAGGCTCCGTCACCCTATTGGGGATAGGGCACAAGAGCCACCTTATCTGGCTACAGAAAGTTCAAGAAGAACAATACCCCTAGAGTCTGCGAGAGCAGGGGCGCAAGAAGACTCACAGGCTGATCTCCCGGTAACGACCCTTGGAATGGACACGACAATGAAAGGTAGTAGTAACACTCTTGAGAAACCAGCAGTTGGACATGTTCTTCAGATGTGTGTGTGTGGTTGGGCTAAAGTAACATCAACCCATGGTCTTAAAGTTCACCAAGGACGGAAGAAATGCCTGGAAACCCCTAACCCAGGGCCCCGCATTGACCGGCTTCTGTTAAGAAGAAGGTTAAATCAGTCGGATGAAACTCAGCGGCAGGAAGAAACCCACAGTCCGCAGAGCATCAGCACCCTGCAGGATGAAGGGGAAGCTTCAGGCAGAACCACCAGTCCAAGACCATACCCAGTACACCGCAAAAAGGAAAACATGCAAGGACGTAAGCCGTTGGTGAAATGGCCAAAGTCTAACAGCAAGGAGTGGAAAACGGAGGGTGTGGCATGGAGGGGGGTGTACCTGGGACGCTAGGTACACCGTTGAGCCCTCTGGAGACGTCGTGGGCTTCAATCAACGAAACGTCGATGAAGCAGGGTGCCCACCCGAAGACCCCAATGACATACTTACCCTCCCTTTCACCACTCCACACCGACTGCTACCGTCAGGATTGTTCCTACTTACCAAGGGATTGAAACATCTAGTTCTATTTGCTTTACTGATCTTCTGGAAGAAAAACCCAGTGACTGTTGTGAAAGTGCAGCTGACGACAAGGGAAAGACCATGTGACAGCTTGGAGAGACAGCTGACAGGAGGAAATAGACCCCAACGGGGCTGTTATGGGCTAGCTACCCACAGCAGCAGGCTCCGTCACCCTATTGGGGATAGGGCACAAGAGCCACCTTATCTGGCTACAGAAAGTTCAAGAAGAACAATACCCCTAGAGTCTGCGAGAGCAGGGGCGCAAGAAGACTCACAGGCTGATCTCCCGGTAACGACCCTTGGAATGGACACGACAATGAAAGGTAGTAGTAACACTCTTGAGAAACCAGCAGTTGGACATGTTCTTCAGATGTGTGTGTGTGGTTGGGCTAAAGTAACATCAACCCATGGTCTTAAAGTTCACCAAGGACGGAAGAAATGCCTGGAAACCCCTAACCCAGGGCCCCGCATTGACCGGCTTCTGTTAAGAAGAAGGTTAAATCAGTCGGATGAAACTCAGCGGCAGGAAGAAACCCACAGTCCGCAGAGCATCAGCACCCTGCAGGATGAAGGGGAAGCTTCAGGCAGAACCACCAGTCCAAGACCATACCCAGTACACCGCAAAAAGGAAAACATGCAAGGACGTAAGCCGTTGGTGAAATGGCCAAAGTCTAACAGCAAGGAGTGGAAAACGGAGGGTGTGGCATGGAGGGGGGTGTACCTGGGACGCTAGGTACACCGTTGAGCCCTCTGGAGACGTCGTGGGCTTCAATCAACGAAACGTCGATGAAGCAGGGTGCCCACCCGAAGACCCCAATGACATACTTACCCTCCCTTTCACCACTCCACACCGACTGCTACCGTCAGGATTGTTCCTACTTACCAAGGGATTGAAACATCTAGTTCTATTTGCTTTACTGATCTTCTGGAAGAAAAACCCAGTGACTGTTGTGAAAGTGCAGCTGACGACAAGGGAAAGACCATGTGACAGCTTGGAGAGACAGCTGACAGGAGGAAATAGACCCCAACGGGGCTGTTATGGGCTAGCTACCCACAGCAGCAGGCTCCGTCACCCTATTGGGGATAGGGCACAAGAGCCACCTTATCTGGCTACAGAAAGTTCAAGAAGAACAATACCCCTAGAGTCTGCGAGAGCAGGGGCGCAAGAAGACTCACAGGCTGATCTCCCGGTAACGACCCTTGGAATGGACACGACAATGAAAGGTAGTAGTAACACTCTTGAGAAACCAGCAGTTGGACATGTTCTTCAGATGTGTGTGTGTGGTTGGGCTAAAGTAACATCAACCCATGGTCTTAAAGTTCACCAAGGACGGAAGAAATGCCTGGAAACCCCTAACCCAGGGCCCCGCATTGACCGGCTTCTGTTAAGAAGAAGGTTAAATCAGTCGGATGAAACTCAGCGGCAGGAAGAAACCCACAGTCCGCAGAGCATCAGCACCCTGCAGGATGAAGGGGAAGCTTCAGGCAGAACCACCAGTCCAAGACCATACCCAGTACACCGCAAAAAGGAAAACATGCAAGGACGTAAGCCGTTGGTGAAATGGCCAAAGTCTAACAGCAAGGAGTGGAAAACGGAGGGTGTGGCATGGAGGGGGGTGTACCTGGGACGCTAGGTACACCGTTGAGCCCTCTGGAGACGTCGTGGGCTTCAATCAACGAAACGTCGATGAAGCAGGGTGCCCACCCGAAGACCCCAATGACATACTTACCCTCCCTTTCACCACTCCACACCGACTGCTACCGTCAGGATTGTTCC
>NC_084741.1:25407062-25434562 GCF_033978785.1 Entelurus aequoreus | reverse complement strand
TTTTCAGAAAGCAATATTTATTATTCTAAAAAGGAAGATTTTGTTTATCCAGGAAGTTATTCCAGAAAGCAAGATTTATTATTTCACAAAGCAAGATTTGTTTTCAGAAATCAAGATTTATTATTTTAGAAAGGAAGATTTTTTTTAAGTCCACTATTGTATAAAGGAAGATTTATTTTTTATCCAGAAAGTCATTCCAGAAAGCAAGATTTGTTTTCAGAAAGCAATATTTATTATTGTTCAATGGAAGATTTTTTTAAATCCAGAAATTCATTCCAGAAAACAGTATTTTAATTTTTATTCCAGAAAGCAATGTTTATTATTTCACAAAGCAAGATTTATTTTCATGCAGCTGGGATAGGCTCCAGCACCCCCGCAAGCCAGAGAGGCACAAGCGGTAGAAAATGGATGGATGGATGAATTGTTTTCAGAAAGCGAGATTTATTATTCTAGAAATAAATATATATATTTTTTAAATCCAGAATTTTCTTCCAGAAAACAGTATTTTTTTTATTCCAGAATGCAATTTGTATTATTCCACAAAGCAATAGTTGTTTTCAGAAAGCAATATTTATTATTTTAAAAAGTAAGATGTTTTTTATCCATAAAGCAAGGTGTACATAAAGGTAATACTTTAATGATAATCCATATGATTAACGAGAATGCTGCAGTGTGTCAATAATATGATCTCTTACACAAAATGACAGTGTCCAGTTAAAACCGCTCCAGGAGAGTTTGGCAACAAAAACGTTTTCTTTGATGGATTTTTCAGTTGGAGCTGAGTGGCTTTGAATCCAACACTGTGGTCTACTTTGGCTTGTTTGGCGGGAAGGATCCAGACCCGTCTCAGCAGCCGGGTTACATCATCATGTCCTCTTTTCTAGTCTTTTACAAATGATACTTGATTAAACGTGTATTTTTCACACTGCTTGCCCTCGTCACTTTCTCCAAAGATTGTGAAGACCATCTTTGCTTCAAGGAGCCTCTCTTCGGGCTTTTTATGAAGAGGAGATATCTTGTCCTCACTCGAGTATATTACTCGAAAGAAGCGAGTATACAAATGTGTATACATATACAAACCCCGTTTCCATATGAGTTGGGAAATTGTGTTAGATGTAAATATAAACGGAATACAATGATTTGCAAATCCTTTTCAACCCATATTCAGTTGAATGCACTACAAAGACAAGATATTTGATGATCAAACTCATAAACTTTTTTGCAAATAATAATTAATTTAGAATTTCATGGCTGCAACACGTGCCAAAGTAGTTGGGAAAGGGCATGTTCACCACTGTGTTACATGGCCTTTCCTTTTAACAACACTCAGTAAACGTTTGGGAACTGAGGAGACACATTTTTTAAGCTTCTCAGGTGGAATTCTTTCCCATTCTTGCTTGATGTACAGCTTAAGTTGTTCAACAGTCCGGGGGTCTCCGTTGTGGTATTTTAGGCTTCATAATGTGCCACACATTTTCAATGGGAGACAGGTCTGGACTACAGGCAGGCCAGTCTAGTACCCGCACTCTTTTACTATGAAGCCACGTTGATGTAACACGTGGCTTGGCATTGTCTTGCTGAAATAAGCAGGGGCGTCCATGGTAACGTTGCTTGGATGGCAACATATGTTGCTCCAAAACCTATATGTACCTTTCAGCATTAATGGTGCCTTCACAGATGTGTAACTAACCCATGTCTTGAGCATTAATACACCCCCATACCATCACAGATGCTGGCTTTTCAACTTTGCGCCTATAACAATCCGGATGGTTCTTTTCATCTTTGGTCCAGAAGACACGACGTCCACAGTTTCCAAAAACAATTTGAAATGTGGACTCGTCAGACCACAGAACACTTTTCCACTTTGTATCAGTCCATCTTAGATGAGCTCAGGCCCAGCGAAGCCGACGGCGTTTCTGGGTGTTGTTGATAAACGGTTTTCGCCTTGCATAGAAGAGTTTTAACTTGCACTTACAGATGTAGCGACCAACTGTAGTTACTGACAGTGGGTTTCTGAAGTGTTCCTGAGCCCATGTGGTGATATCCTTTACACACTGATGTCGCTTGTTGATGCAGTACAGCCTGAGGGATCGAAGGTCACGGGCTTAGCTGCTTACGTGCAGTGATTTCTCCAGATTCTCTGAACCCTTTGATGATATTACGGACCGTAGATGGTGAAATCCCTAAAATCCTTGCAATAGCTGGTTGAGAAAAGTTTTTCTTAAACTGTTCAACAATTTGCTCACACATTTGTTGACAAAGTGGTGACCCTCGCCCCATCCTTGTTTGTGAATGACTGAGCATTTCATGGAATCTACTTTTATACCCAATCATGGCACCCACCTGTTCCCAATTTGCCTGTTCACCTGTGGGATGTTCCAAATAAGTGTTTGATGAGCATTCTTCCACTTTATCAGTATTTATTGCCACCTTTCCCAACTTCTTTGTCACGTGTTGCTGGCATCAAATTCTAAAGTTAATGATTATTTGCACAAAAAAAAAAAGTTTATCAGTTTGATCATCAAATATGTTGTCTTTGTAGCATATTCAACTGAATATGGGTTGAAAATGATTTGCAAATCATTGTATTCCGTTTATATTTACATCTAACACAATTTCCCAACTCATGTGGAAACGGGTTTGTATATACACATATATACATATATTAATTTATGTGTATTTATATGTGTATATATATTTATATATATACAGTATGTGTATACATATATGTATATGTGCATGTGTATATCAGGGTATCCGCGGGGTCTTAAAAAGTCTAAAAAAGTCTTAAATCCAATAATTTGAATTTAAGGCCTTAAAATGTCTCAAATTCTCCTTAAGTGTGAAGTGAATTATATTTATATAGCGCTTTTCTCTAGTGACTCAAAGCGCTTTTACATAGTGAAACCCAATATCTAAGTTACATTTAAACCAGTGTGGGTGGCACTGGCAGCAGGTGGGTAAAGTGTCTTGCCCAAGGACACAACGGCAGTGACTAGGATGGCGGAAGCGGGGATCGAACCTGGAACCCTCAAGTTGCTGGCATGGCCACTCTACCAGCCGAGCTATACCGCCCCTTAAATCTCATAAAAGGTCTTAAATACGATTTTGAAAGTTCTTGAAAATCTATTGACGTTACTTTTATCTAAAACTTGCAAAAACTTCAGTCTCGCTTGTTTTGATTTTTGAGGACGCTATAATGTAACTACAAAACGGAACTCAACTAAGCTAACCTGTGCTGACCCGTCAGAATTTTTCGAGCACCACCACCTAAGCATATTAGCGGAGAAAACTAAACCAAAGCCCACAGTGAAGCCAAAGGACTTGCATAAGATGGGTAAGTACAAGATTTGTGTCTCCTTAAAGATCAATTTAATGCATGGATGGAAACGTATAAAGTGTTTAGTACCCAGATGTGCAGCCATGGAGGAGGGAAGTGTTTGTAAACATGTCACCTCCCATTACTTCCTGTAACAGTCGACATTAGACTTTGCAGGTGAGCAAAACATTTTGTATTCATTTATTTATTTTTTTGCACCTGTGAAGTCGCAAATCTAAATCCCGTTTTTACGGGGGGGTTTTTGTCCAACAGGATCGGCGCTGGGCTGCGCTGAGCAAGTGCCCAACGAGCACGGCACCTGGCTCTACGGGCGAGGCGGCTGGTGCGATGGACTTCAGGTCGATGCCTGGAGGGTCGACGTCACCCAGCAGGTCAGCGCCTTTACGACAGAATTAAAACAAATGTAAATATTTAGCATATTTACTAAGGAGTCATAAAAAAATATGTTTCAATTAATTGCGATTCTTTATCGATTCAATAAAATCAAAAATCGATTAAAAAAATAATTTTACAAAATGTTTATATATATATATATATATATATATATATATATATATATATATATATATATATATATATATATATATATATATATATATATATAAAAATTTATGACTCTAAGGAGTCATAAAAACAAAAATTAAATTAATTGCGATTCTTTATCGATTCAATAAAATCAAAAATCGATTAAAAAAATACTTTTACAAAATGTGTATATATATGTATATATATATATATGTCTTAATTAGATTTCTCTACAGGCCTGTTTCATGAGGGGTTTCCCTCAATCATCAGGAGATTTTTAATTTTTTTTAATTTTTTAATTTTATTTTTTTTCAATCTCCTGATGATTAGGGAAACCCCTCGTGAAACAGGCCTGTAGAGATGAAACAGGGGTTAGTGCATGTGCCTGACAATATGAAGGTCCTGGGTAGAGATGTCCGATAATATCGGCCGATAAATGCTTAAAAATGTAATATCGGAAATCATCGGGATCGTTTTTTTTTTATTATCGGTATCGTTTTTTTGTTTTTTTTATTATTAAATCAACATAAAAAACACATACACTTACAATCAGTGCACCAACCCAAAAAACCTCCCTCCCCCATTTACACTCATTCACACTCATTCACACAAAAGGGTTGTTTCTTTCTGTTATTAATATTCTGGTTCCTACATTATATATCAATATACCGTAATTTCCGGACTATAAGCCGCTACTTTTTCCCCTCGTTCTGGTCCCTGCGGCTTATACAACGGTGCGGCTTATTTACGGCCTGTTCTTCTCCGACACCGACGAAGAGGATTTCGGTGGTTTTAGTACGCAGGAGGAAGACGATGACACAATGATTAAAGACTGACTTTTCATATACCGGTAGGCTGGTTATTTTGATAACGTACAGGCGAGCACTTTGTATTACTTTGCACCGTTGTATTATTTGTACTCTGCACGAATGCTGTTCGCCATGTCAAAGATGTGAAAGTTTGATTGAATGATTGAAAGATTTATTGTTAATAAATGGGAGGCTTTGCGTTCCCAAACAGTCATCTCTGTCCCGACAATCCCCTCCGTGGTAGCAGGAACCCCTATATACTACGGTAATTACACATCAAAACCCTGCGGCTTATAGTCAGGTGCGGCTTATATATGGAGCAATCTGTATTTTCCCCTAAATTTAGCTGGTGCGGCTTATAGTCAGGAAATTACGGTATATCAATACAGTATGCAAGGGATACAGTCTGTAAGCACACATGGTTGTGCGTGCTGCTGGTCCACTAATAGTACTAACCTTCAACAGTTAATTTTACTCATTTTCATTAATTAGTAGTTTCTATGTAACTGTTTTTATATTGTTTTACTTTCTTTTTTATTCAAGAAAATGTTTTTAATTTATTTATCTTATTTTATTTTATTAATTTTTTTTAAAATGACCTTATCTTCACCATACCTGGTTGTCCAAATTAGGCATAATAATGTGTTAATTCCACGATTGTATATATCAGAATCAGTTGATATCGGTATCGTTAATTAAGAGTTGGACAATATCGGATATCTGCAAAAAGCCATTATCGGACATCCCTAGTCCTGGGTTCGATCCCCGGGCTCGGGGTCTTTCTCCGTGGAGTTTGCATGTTCTCCCCGTGACTGCGTGGAGGCAAGTGTTTGTAAACATGGCGGTGAAAGTGGAATGGAATGATAATGTAAATAATAATGCGTGCCACGCATTAATATCCCTTAGCCACGCAATAGAGGCTAAGAGATATTAATGCGTGATAATATTATTTATCATTATTATAATATTATTGTCATTTCCATTAAGAAAGTGTTGACTATTGTTATTTTTTCCCCCTGGTCTTTAGTATTCCCTTTTTTAGTTTGTCGCGTACCACGTTTGCTGCCGGCGTTGGCATCTTTTTATTTTTTTCTTCTTCTTCTGTTGTGGTGTGCTGTGTCACGCCAAATTTCTTCCCCCCACAAAATCTCCCCCCCCCTCCCATTTACTTCTGTGGTCATGTTTCCTCTTACGTCATTGACAGCAATCGATAGCATTTCGGCTTTGACTGCCCGTCGCTGGAAGGATACTTCGTCTTTGACAGCTGCTGGAATCTGAAGAAATCGTTTATTGGTTTTTTTTGTACAGGCGCGAAACAGGACAGTCACGTGCCGGTTAAGGACCCCCGGCAACTTTGTGACTTTATTGGACGCAGCCCCGGAAGTAAATGGGGGTACAGTAGTACTGTAGATGCTTTTTCTCGCTTTGCTCAATTCTCACAGCCGAAAAAAAAAACATTGCCAAAGTTAACCATTTAGCTTTAGCATATTGTTGTGCGTTCCTCTACCGATGTTGATGTTACATGAAAACACTTGATATGAAGCACACTTCACCTCTTGCAAGAAAACGCTTCTATGGCAAATCTGAAAATTGGCTGTTACGATGTTTGCTAATATTCTTTTCAATTAGTTTACACTAGAGAAGCTCCTGGTGTATTTAGTTAGTTTAACCATTTTGTTTTCCAATGTGAAAGAGCAGTGAATGAATCCATATACTTAAAATTCATTCTGGACCTCTGATTTTACTTTGTCGTATTTTTGTCCGTATGGATGTGAAATTGTCTTAAATTATTTTCAAGATGGCCTTAAAAAAAGGCTTAAATTTGACATGTTGAAACCTGCAGAAACCCTGGTATATACAAATCCCGTTTCCAATGAGTTGGGAAATTGTGTTAGATGTAAATATAAACGGAATACAATGATTTGCAAATCATTTTCAACCCATATTCAGTTGAATATGCTACAAAGACAATATATTTGATGTTCAAACTGATAAACTTTTTTTTTTTTGCAAATAATCATTAACTTTAGAATTTGATGCCAACAACACGTGACAAAGAAGTTGGGAAAGGTGGCAATAAATACTGATAAAGCTGAGGAATGCTCATCAAACACTTATTTGGAACATCCCACAGGTTAACAGGCAAATTGGGAACAGGTGGGTGCCATGATTGGGTATAAAAGTAGATTCCAAGAAATGCTCAGTCATTCACAAACAAGGATGGGGCGAGGGTCACCACTTTGTCAACAGATGCGTGAGCAAATTGTTGAACAGTTTAAGAAAAACCTTTCTCAACCAGCTATTGCAAGGAATTTAGGGATTTCACCATCTACGGTCCGTAATATCATCAAAGGGTTCAGAGAATCTGGAGAAATCACTGCACGTAAGCAGCTAAGCCCGTAACCTTCGATCCATCAGGCTGTACTGCATCAACAAGCGACATCAGTGTGTAAAGGATATCACCACATGGGCTCAGGAACACTTCAGGAACCCACTGTCAGTAACTACAGTTGGTCGCTACATCTGTAAGTGCAAGTTAAAACTCTCCTATGCAAGGCGCAAACCGTTTATCAACAACACCCAGAAACGCCGTCGGCTTCGCTGGGCCTGAGCTCATCTAAGATGGACTGATACAAAGTGGAAAAGTGTTCTGTGGTCTGACGAGTCCACATTTCAAATTGTTTTTGGAAACTGTGGACGTCGTGTCCTCCGGACCAAAGAGGAAAAGAACCATCCGGACTGTTATAGGCGCAAAGTTGAAAAGCCAGCATCTGTGATGGTATGGGGGTGTATTAGTGCCCAATGCATGGGTAACTTACACATCTGTGAAGGCACCATTAATGCTGAAAGGTACATACAGGTTTTGGAGCAACATATGTTGCCATCCAAGCAACGTTACCATGGACGCCCCTGCTTATTTCAGCAAGACAATGCCAAGCTACGTGTTACATCAACGTGGCTTCATAGTAAAAGAGTGCAGGTACTAGACTGGCCTGCCTGTAGTCCAGACCGGTCTCCCATTGAAAATATGTGCTGCATTATGAAGCCTAAAATACCACAACGGAGACCCCGGACTGTTGAACAACTTAAGCTGTACATCAAGCAAGAATGGGAAAGAATTCCACCTGAGAAGCTTCAAAAATGTGTCTCCTCAGTTCCCAAACGTTTACTGAGTATTGTTAAAAGGAAAGGCCATGTAACACAGTGGTAAAAATGCCCCTGTGCCAACTTTTTTGCAATGTGTTCCTGCCATTAAATTCTAAGTTAATGATTATTTGCAAAAAAAAAAAAAAAAGTTTCTCAGTTCGAACATTAAGTATCTTGTCTTTGCAGTCTATTCAATTGAATATAAGTTGAAAAGGATTCGCAAATCATTGTATTCCGTTTTTATTTACGAATTACACAACGTGCCAACTTCACTGGTATATTTAAATGTGTGTGTGCGTGTGTGTGTGTGTGTATATATATATATATGTAAGGTAGATCACCTCGTCATGGTCATTTGATAAATAACTCGCCTGCTGAAAAAGTGTGGACACCCCTGCTGTAGCTTATAGTAGAGTATAGTTCTAAATTATAAAAATAAGAACCACCATTACATGCTATGTAGACCACAAGGAAGTGTTTTAAATGTAGAACAAACTATATATAATATGACTCCTTTAACAAATGTTTGTACATTTTTGTAGCATTAATGAATAATATTCAAGTTTGAAAATATGCAATTGCATGCAGCATACAAGTTTGTTTTCTGTCAATATGGAAAAAAGGAATATATTTGGTAAGAAATGATAATGTACTTGAGTTTGACACCTGTGACATAGATAATAACAAGGAGTAAGTAATTGATATGCAGCCAAAAATAAGTTATTTTCATATAAATACTCTTTAAAAAAAAAAAAAAAAATTTAAATAAGTGAGTTCAATGCAACAGCAATAGTTCAAAAATAGCTTTATTCTTCAATGACATTACACTTTATTGAAATTAAGATTTAAAAAAATATCAACATGATCGGCTTTACTGAACAGTTAGTGGTTATCAATGAAATGATCGGGTACGTGAGTAGATGACAAAAATATGTTTTTAAAGTTGGAATAAATTGTTAAACATTGTGTTCACATTAGAGTCGGACTTGGTAAAACTGGGTGTTAAAGGACAGTACCATGATAGTTCCTGTTAGACGCGCACGCAGGCTTCCTTACAGCTCTTTTTGCTGTCAAATTGGTTGGTGTTACCTTGACAGCCTCCAAACCAGAACTGAGCGCAGGAGTTGGCCGTGGCGTCATAGTACCACCTCACCACGTAGTCCCGGCACGGCCCCGGGTCTAGAGGCTGACTGCAGCGCTCTGCCATGGAGGTAAGATGTTGTTTTGTTTTTTGTACTCTTTTTAAAACATTTCAACATGTCATCATCGAGCTTCTTTTTGGACAAACTCACGTGGGGATGCAGAAGTCATGGGTGGACGGGACCCCCGTGGGGTCTTCATGGTGGGTGCCACCGGCCCGTTGACTCCAGCCGTGACGGGGTGCTTCGGATCAACGTTCGTTCCTGGTCTAAAAGGTTCCCTGTCAAAGAAAGGCAGTCTTTGGGGTTCCAACGAGGTTCTGTCGTTTGTTTTTGGTCTCTGCGGCGCAGTGGGTTCTCTTTCGGGATGAGATGGAACCGGCTGCAGGGAGACTCCTTGACCGTCCTCACAGATGCGGCTCAACAGATTCTTCTCGAGGGCTGGAACAATTAATCAGCGTCACTAATGATGCTAACTTGGCTGTACTTCAAAATAGCTGACACCCACCTGCTGCTAGCTGCTAACCTACAATTGAACTAAACATTCAAAGAAGCATTCAGTTGTTTATCCAACCTGGATAAAGATTAACCACATGAAAAAATTATGTTGTCAACATTATCACATGTAAGATAATGCCAACGTATAGCAGATAAGGTAATCTAGCACTTTAGCTCACTGTAAGCTAGTGACCGCTAACTAAAGTTGGGACTATGGGTGTTAGCAGATAATGGTTGTTTCTGAGATTTTCAGGATCTGTAGAGCTATTTTTATCTACTTGCTATTCTAGTCTGTGTTTTTTTGCATCATAAGATCTGGCCATTGTCACCTGGCAGTGTTTTGAAGTCGTTGATGAGGTACACGTGGTCTCCGTCTGGTTCCGAAGCCATGAGGTCCAGTTCCTTCTTGAACTCCACAAACAGCGGGTCGCTGGTGTTGACCACACCGATCACAAACATCTCGATGTTACTTGCCCGGGCTTCCCTCACTGCGCTCTCCAGACTGACCGAGTCCCTCTTGTCGGCCTGGCCGTCTGTGATGACGATGGCCACCTTCCTCACCCCGACCCTAGCCGCTCTGAAAAGATGGTTGGCCCGATGGATGGCGCTGCCCGTAAAAGTGCCCTCGCCCAAATAGGTCATGGAGCGCACCGCCGACTTGACCTCGTCCAGGGAGGCCTCCTGGTTGAGGCTGACCACCACCGTGTTGATGTGGCTGTAGAGCACCACGCCTACCCGTGTGGTGCCCCTGCCCACGGAAGCCCGGTCTACGACGGCACTCACAAAGTCTTTGATGACATGGAAGTTGTCCGGGCCCACGCTCTCGGAGCTGTCAATCACAAAGACCAGCTCCAAGGGGCTTTGGCGGCACGTCACCCCGCAATCTGGGACATGAGATAGTCACCTGGACTTTAATCATGGGACAGAAGTAGAAACTATGTCTCAGTGTTACCGACTTACTGCATATTGATCTCACGATTTTGATTATTTCTTCCCTCTGTGAAAGGCAGCAAAGAAAGGTTCTCAGGACTGAGTTGCAAAGCCAAGTATTCAAAAATCACGTTGATCTTTAACTTTGACATTATTTGACTTACCGTAATTCCAGGTTCACCTTTTTGTCCCACTCGTCCCTGTGATTCAAAACAGATAGACCATGAGAGGATGCATTCAGGTTGAGTCCTCAACCATCATTCGCACAGTACATCCTAGGTTTGTAGAGTCAAACCTGTCTATTCCCATATCCATCTATTTCTCCATTCATAACTTGTTTTAAAACAAAATCCAGTACCAAAGGTCCAGAGGCTCCAGGTTCTCCAGCAGACCCACTGTCTCCCTTTTTTCCTCTCTCACCACTGAAGCCTCGGTCCCCCTGCAAGAGCAGAGTAGCATCCATCTAATCAGGCTTAAACCACAGAGTCAAGCTGGCATAGGTATTCTTAAGTATTTCTCAAGGACTTTGGTTAAGGGATTATCAGCAAGATCGTGGTACCTTGTCCCCTTGCAGTCCTAGTCCAGAAGGACCTCTCGGGCCAGGAATCCCCTGGAATCCAGGCTCTCCCTGGAAAGAAAGTCAAAACATTCTGGAGTCTGCACTCTTGCAAAGTGGATCCTGCAGTTTTCATGTGGCAGCTTTACCTTTTGTCCTTGGATACCCTCACCTGGGGGGCCCTGTGGACCGGGAGGGCCTATTGCGCCAATGGAACCCTGCACGAAAAAGTCAAAAGCCTGTCTCTCAAGAGAAATTCAAATCTTTAAGGCTTCAATGCATGATAATCACAATTTAAAAGACTACCTTTGGCCCAAGATGTCCAGTTCCCGGTGGCCCTCCAGGTCCAGGAGTTCCAGGTAGGCCTCTGTCTCCCTGGATGAAATGAAGCGAGTTATCATCCACTCATCATTCTTTGCTACCTCATCCTTACCTTTGGTCCTGGTAGGCCTACTCCATCTGGTCCAGGCTCGCCCGTCAAGCCAGGAGGTCCTGGAAGACCCTAAGGCAAAAGGATGATAACAAGGACCAGCAAAGGCTGGACACTGATAAAGTACATTGGTACTCACTGGAAGGCCTGGACTGCCTTCTCCTTTACCTCCAGACAACCCTGCAGGTCCTGGAAACCCTCTGTCACCCTTTAAAAACAGACCACACTGTCAGAACTTTGTCATCATAGATTATTGAAAGTAATAAGAACTTGAATGCACCTTGGGTCCAGTTATACCCCGGCCTGGCTCACCCACAGCTCCAGCGGAACCTTGCGGACCGGGATCTCCCTAGAGGGACAGCAAGAATGGACGATGCGATGAAACAAACGGGGTTGCACCGCATGTTCTTACCTTGGCACCAGGAATACCCCTCCCTAGTTGTCCTGGTGCACCGGGTGGCCCGATAAATCCAGGATCCCCCTTAACACAAAACACTAATTGGGCTGCATTCCAGAAAAGTATGAAGTGAAAGTTTCTATTCACAACCTCAAAGCAGATCGATGTACCACAACTTCACCAAGTTGCACAACAATGATGGCCTCGTAAACCCTTACCTTTGGTCCCACTGGTCCCGCAGGACCAACGGCACCTGGCTGACCCCTGGTCCCTCTGTCCCCTCTGTCCCCCTGACAAAACATCATGCTAAGTTTTCTCATGCTATTACAATCATAATGATGATTAAAAAACTGTGTGCAAATCTTCACCTTTCCTCCAGGGGCGCCTGTACCAGGACTACCGTCTGGTCCCCTGGACCCCGGGAACCCGATGTCACCCTGACATTCAAAAAAGGAGGGAACCAAAGTAACTTCAAAATATTCGTTAAATACCTTTAATACTGTAACACAGTGAACTTTGATACCTTTTGCCCTGCGACCCCATCCTCTCCTGGCTGACCAGGGATGCCGGGTGGACCCTGGGCTCCCACATCCCCCTAAGAGCATCATAATGTTGTATCAAAGGTTTTGTCTAAAAGTTACCCTTTGGGATGTAATTGTTGTGTGAGTTTGTAGTACAAAGTTACCACACTTACTTTTGGTCCTTGCACTCCCTCGCCTCTCTCACCAGGTGGTCCTGGAACTCCTGAGAATCCCTGATTTCCCTAATTGTCACACAAACACAAACTCTGTTTTGTTTGTATTGCCGCCAGTGTCATTTTCGTCATAGAACACATTAGCGTTGTGGATATTACAACAACTCACGATTCAATTAGTCTCGATTCAAGACTATTCTCGATTTAAATTGATTCTTTTCAATCAGATTAATCACACTTCTGAGTTTGCTAGTGGCGTTTTTGCTAGCGGCTGCCTCTAACACATGTTCTGCTTTTACAAACCCCGTTTCCATATGAGTTGGGAAATTGTGTTGGATGTAAATATAAACGGAATACAATGATTTGCAAATCATTTTCAACCCATATTCAGTTGAATATGCTACAAAGACAACATATTTGATGTTCAAACTGATAAACCTTTATTTTTTTGCAAATAATCATTAACTTTAGAATTTGATGCCAGCAACACGTGACAAAGAAGTTGGGAAAGGTGGCAATAAATACTGATAAAGTTGAGGAATGCTCATCAAACACTTATTTGGAACATCCCACAGGTGTGCAGGCTAATTGGGAACAGGTGGGTGCCATGATTGGGTATAAAAACAGTTTCCCAAAAAATGCTCAGTCATTCACAAACAAGGATGGGGCGAGGTACACCCCTTTGTCCACAACTGCGTGAGCAAATAGTCAAACAGTTTAAGAATAACGTTTCTCAAAGTGCAATTGCAAGAAATTTAGGGATTTCCACATCTACGGTCCATAATATCATCAAAAGTTTCAGAGAATCTGGAAAAATTACTCCACGTAAGCGGCATGGCCGGAAACCAACATTGAATGACCGTGACCTTCGATCCCTCAGACGGCACTGTATCAAAAACCGACATCAATCTCCAAAGGATATCACCACATAGGCTCAGGAACACTTCAGAAAACCACTGTCACTAAATACAGTTTGTCACTACATCTGTAAGTGCAAGTTAAAGCTCTACTATGCAAAGCGAAAGCCATTTATCAACAACATCCAGAAACGCTGCCGGCTTCTCTGGGCCCGAGATCACCTAAGATGGACTGATGCAAAGTGGAAAAGTGTTCTGTGGTCTGACGAGTCCACATTTTAAATTGTTTTTGGAAATATTCAACATCGTGTCAACCGGACCAAAGGGGAAGCGAACCATCCAGACTGTTATCGACGCAAAGTTGAAAAGCCAGCATGTGTGATGGTATGGGGGTGTATTAGTGCCCAAGACATGGGTAACTTACACATCTGTGAAGGCACCATTAATGCTGAAAGGTACATACAGGTTTTGAAACAACATATGCTGCCATCTAAGCGCCATCTTTTTCATGGACGCCCCTGCTTATTTCAGCAAGACAATGCCAAGCCACATTCAGCACCTGTTACAACAGCGTGGCTTCGTAAAAAAAGAGTGCGGGTACTTTCCTGGCCCGTCTGCAGTCCAGACCTGTCTCCCATCGAAAATGTGTGGCGCATTATGAAGCGTAAAATACGACAGCGGAGACCCCGGACTGTTGAACGACTGAAGCTCTACATAAAACAAGAATGGGAAAGAGTTCCACTTTCAAAGCTTCAACAATTAGTTTCAATCAATCAATCAATCAATGTTTATTTATATAGCCCTAAATAAAGTTTCCTCAGTTCCCAATCGTTTATTGAGTGTTGTTAAAGGAAAAGGTGATGTAACACAGTGGTGAACATGCCCTTTCCCAACTACTTTGGCACGTGTTGCAGCCATGAAATTCTAAGTTAATTATTATTTGCAAAAAATAAATAAAAATTATGAGTTTGAACATCAAATATCTTGTCTTTGTAGTGCATTCAATTGAATATGGGTTGAAAAGGATTTGCAAATCATTGTATTCCGTTTATATTTACATCTAACACAATTTCCCAACTCATATGGAAACAGGGTTTGTAGATGGTATTTTAATCTTGTGCTTTGATGAGGGTATTATCCGCTGGAGTAGATGCAAATTACCTTGGTTTTATCTAAAGTGTATTTTCTGTCACGACTTGTGGCTCAGGTAATGTCTAGTCTACGTTTTTGGGTGTATTTTCTGTTTTCTGGCTTTATTTCCCGTTTAGCGCTCCTATTTTGGTTTCCACTTCCTGTGTGTGTCTTCCTGCACCGTTTCCCTCTGATGATTGATCAGAAGACTCACCTATTTCTGATCGCTAACCAGAGAGCTTTATAAGCCAGCTTCACTCCTTAGTGGGAGCTAGATCATTCTGTTACGTCTCGGCATTGTGGATACTCGAGCGGAAGTGCAGGTAAGAATGTCTTTGATTCTTAAATTGATTCCTTAAGTGTTGCATTGATGCTAAATATTGGCGTTCCATTTGCTCACTGCATGCTAGCCTGCCCAGTGTGCTTCTTGTGCGCTCCTGTGCTGCACGATTCCTTTTTTGTCTTTTAGAATCAGACATTCTTACCTGCACGTCGTCTCAAGTCTCCGCAACTCTACAATGCCGAGGTGTAACAGAATAATCCAGAGCCCACCAAGAAGCGAGGCTGGCTTATAAAGCTCTCTAATTAGTGCTCAGCAGCAGGTGAGTCTCCTGATCACTAATCAGAGGCAAGGGAGGGAAACGGCGGTCAGCGGTAGTGGTCGAGTCACTGCAGGTCGCCACACTTAGGAAGTGAAAACCAAAAAAGGAGCGCTAAACAGGAAATAAAGCGAAAACACAGGAATGGTAAATGGGTTATACTTGTATAGCGCTTTTCTACCTTCAAGGTACTCAAAGCGCTTTGACACTATTTCCACATTCACCCATTCACACACTGATGGCGGGAGCTGCCATGCTAGGCCCTAACTGTCAGGTTCAAACACTGATGACATCTATTAAACAAACAGAGACAGAATTCAATTTGGACTCAATATTGAGGAGAGTCGTCTGTACACTGTACCCTTGTACAGCATCTCAGCACGCTATGCCAAAAGACTGCACGCCTCCTTCTTTTATTTTGGACCCTCCCTGACCACATGGCCACCGCTGTTTCCAAAGGACAAAGGTCGCAAAAAGTTCACAGAAAAGGTCTTAAACAATTCACTGAAAAGGTCCGTTCAAAAAGACGTTCGTAAACCAGTTCAAAAAGGAGGTTCAAAAAGAGGTCGTCTGGATATTGGGCAGATCCTGTCTTCTCTACGCTTTGAAGTATCTTTCTGTTGATTACCATACATGAAAGAACACAGGAACACCTTCATCTTGCTTTCCCCCCCCTACACAGTGGAGTTTTACGAGCCTTACTCTTGGTAGGTTTCAAAGACAGCTTTAGTCTTCACACCAGACCCTCAATGTAACACAAAGTTTTTGTGATCATTTAGAAACAATTATTCTAACACTAACCATGACCCATCAGGAGCAGGGGTGAAGTGTCTTGCTCAGGGACACAACGGACGTGACGAGGTTGGTAGAAGGTGGGGATTGAACCAGGAACCCTCAGGTTGCTGGCACGGCCTAACCTGTGGCCACAGGTGGTGACATTTTTCCCTGTCGTTTGCACCGACCTGATCACAAACTGTATAACGATCCAACGCCTTTTGGATAACCGTCCGCAATTAAGAGAAAGTAGTATGTGTGGTCAAAATAAATTGCTTGACTTATCTGCGTTTATACATGATATATAAATAACAAAATTTTGATTAATCACGTGTCTTACCATGTTAAATTTGACAGCCCTAAAAATTTAGTATATACATTTAAAAAATATGTTTTGTTTTTTTACAAAACACTAAAAAGTGTGAAAATTGGGCTAAAACATTTATTTTTAAAAATTGATTCCGATTTTGAATCGGTTCAGAATCGTGATAAATAAAAATTGCAATTTGTTCGTGTGGAAGAGTTGCTCTTCCGGGTTCTTCAGACCACCAATCACGGACATGACAGCTTCGTTCATAGTTCTGAACAATGATTTATTTTTCAATATGCGTCTCTTTTTGTGTTTTTCAGCCATCGTCTCTGAGTCAGTCTCGCTCGCTCTCTAACTTCCTTCGCCTCTCCGGCTTTTAACAGAGCGACAGGTGATTAGATAATCAGACCCAGGTGGGCCATCTACGCACCTGTCGCTAATCTCGAAACCGGTCGGGGCACACCCCGCTTCGCTGCAGGTCTGCAGGCCACGCCCCCCCACAGTCCAGCACCCCTAATATTAATGTGTTTATTTTAAAAGGTGAAATAAGTCAAAGGTGATATTTGATATGTGTTTTGATTTGACATATCACTACTTCACTTTTCAATGGAAACTGAAACGTATCTCATCGTGCTCACATCATGAAGGCGTCCGCGTGAGCGTTTTGATTGACAGGGACACCCTTTTCCAATCTGCATATTTGTGCCCGCAAGCATGCGGTGATTATGCGTCTATGATGAGGCATTTCCATGCAATCAAAGAGCTAAACAGCTGAACGTCCATCACGATTAGCAGCTTCGTTTGCGCTTCATCAGGCAGTTAATGAGAGTCTGCTTCTTCCCTATACCTTAGGTCCTGGTAATCCCACACCTGGACCTCCTCTGGGGCCTGTGGGACCTGCTGGGCCGTGGTCACCCTATAGGAAAAGACACCAAAAAGTGCAGGTAAGAGATTTTGATATTTAATGTTGAGATTTTTCTTTGTTTACGTCACCTTTTCCCCTTGGTGTCCAACACCTGGAGAACCAACTGGACCATGTTGGCCAGGTGGACCTAGGCCGCCCTGAAATAAATATATTGTCAAACAGACAGTATTCTGGTCTGCCAGGAAAGCTTAGGAAACCTAAACAATAAATATGTGACAGTACCTTGTCACCTTTGAACCCGATACCAGGCAGCCCACGATTCCCCCGTGGTCCTTCAAATCCTCGGTCACCCTAACATGTAAAGAAAAAGGAAATATAAAATACATATTAACTACTGCTAGTAGTATTATACACACCCCAGAACCAGTGAAGTTGGCACGTTGTGTAAATCGTAACTAAAAACAGAATACAATGATTTTCAAATCCTTTTCAACTTATGTTCAATTGAATAGACTACAAAGACAAGATATTTAATGATCATGTTTATTTAATGTTAATGTTATATTCAATTGAATAGACTGCAAAGACAAGATACTTATCGTTCAAACTGGTAAACGTTATTTTTTGCAAATATTAGCTCATTTGGAATTATTTAATTTTTAATTATTTAATGTTCATGTTTATTATATTATTTATTTTGAATTATTTAATTTTGAATTATTTAATGTTCATGTTTATTTAATGTTAATGTTATATTCAATTGAATAGACTGCAAAGACAAGATACTTAACGTTCAAACTGGTAAACGTTGTTATTTTTTGCAAATATTAGCTCATTTGGAATTATTTAATTTGGAATTATTTAATGTTCATGTTTATTATTATTATATTATTTATTTGGAATTATTTAATTTGGAATTATTTCATATTCATGTTTATTTAATGTTAATGTTATATTCAATTGAATAGACTGCAAAGACAAGATACTTAATGTTCAAACTGGTAAACTTTGTTATTTTTTGCAAATATTAGCTCATTTGGAATTATTTAATTTGGAATTACATAATGTTTATGTTTATTATTATTGTATTATTTATTTGGAATTATTTGATTTGGAATTATTTAATGTTCATGTTTATTTGATGTTAATGTTATATTCAATTGAATAGACTGCAAAGACAAGATACTTAACGTTCAAACTGGTAAACTTTGTTATTTTTTGCAAATATTAGCTCATTTGGAATTATTTAATTTTGAATTATTTAATGTTCATGTTTATTATTATTATATTATTTATTTGGAATTATTTAATTTGGAATTATTTCATGTTCATGTTTATTTAATGTTCATGTTATATTCAATTGAATTGACTGCAAAGACAAGATACTTAACGTTCAAACTGGTAAACTTTGTTATTTTTTACACATATTAGCTCATTTGGAATTTGATGCCTGCAACATGTTTAAAAAAAGCTGGCACAAGTGGCAAAAAAGACTGAGAAAGTTGAGGAATGCTCATCAAACACTTATTTGGAACATCCCACGGGTGAACAGGCTAATTGGGAACAGGTGGGTGCCGTGATTGGATATAAAAGTAGCTTCCATGGAATGCTCAGTCATTCACAACAAGGATGGGGCGAGGGTCACCACTTTGTCAACAAATGCGTGAGCGAATTGTCGAACAGTTTAAGAACAACATTTCTCAACCAGCTATTGCAAGGAATTTAGGGATTTCACCATCTACGGTCCGTAATATCATCAAAAGGTTGAGAATCTGGAGTAATCACTCCACGTAACATTGAATGCCCGTTACCTTCGATCCCTGCATCAAAAACCGACATCAGTGTCTAAAGGATATCACCACATGGGCTCAGGAACACTTCAGAAAACCACTGTCAGTAACTACAGTTGGTCGCTACATCTGTAAGTGCAAGTTAAAACTCTACTATGCAAAGCAAAAGACATTTATCAACAACACCCAGAAACGGCGCCGGCTTCGCTGGGCCCGAGCTTATTTAAGATGGACTGATGCAAAGTGTAAGAGTGTTCTGTGGTCTGACGAGTCCACATTTCAGAGTGTTTTTGGAAACTGTGAATGTCGTGTTAGTGTGCAATAGTAATCTTGTTTTTGACGGCGCAAATGATCAAAATAACTACAGTAATGAATACAATCGCGCCTCGACGGTCCTACAGAGTTCATTGCAGGATTCAGTTGGAGCCACCATAAAAGCTTTATAAAGTATCCAGGCAATATTTTACATTGAAATGTTGTCCCCAGGTGGACAGATGTCTACAAAGCTAAATATATCGTGTGGTATACCCCAGGGATGAATACTAGGACCAAAAATGTTAAATCTCTATATAAATGACATTTGTAAAGTTAGACTTCAAGTTAGTATTATTATTTGCAGACGACACAACTGCGTTTTGTTCAGGAGAAAACACAAATATGCCAATAAAAATAATAACAGAAGAAATTAAAAAATGCAAAAGATGGCTTGACAAAAACAGACTATCCTTAAACCTCAGTAAAACTAAATTAATGCTATTCGGTAACAGTAGAAGAGAAATTAAAAAAACATACAGAAAGGGTAAAATACATTATATTTAGAGGGTGTAATAATAAATGATTAAATGAACCTCATATAAAAAATATAAAACGTAAGGTGGCAAGAAATATTTCAATAATGAATAAAGCAAAATATGTTGTGGACCAAAAATCACTTCATATTCTCTACTGCTCGCTAGTGTTACCATATCTGAGTCATTGTGTAGAAATATGGAGAAACAACTACAAAAGTACTTTTCATTCACTAACGGTGTTACAAAAAAGATCAATTAGAATAATACATAATGTTGGATATCGAGAACATACAAACCTTTTATTTATTGAATCAAAAATACTGAAATTCACCGATTTGGTGCATTTGCAAACAGCTAAAATGATGTACAAAGCAAACTCTAACTATAAGAATGTACAACATTTCTTCTCAACGAAATAAGAGAAATATAACCTTAGAGGAAAATGTAATTTAAAACATTTGTATGCACGTACAACACTTAAAACTTTTAATACATCTGTATGTGGGAATAAATTATGTAATGTTAAGTAAAAAAATCAAACTGTACTAATATAATCCAATTCAAGAAACTGTTCAAACTAAAAGTACAAGGAAAAATAATCATGATAAACATCTTCAACATTAATAAAAAATTAGATATCTCTTCATCTCATAAACATTTATTGATTGATTGATTGATAATGTGAACCATAGATTACTTAACTATTTGATAATGAAGTACTTACTCATTTGTCTATGTATTTATTTCCTCATCCATCCATTCATTTCCTACCGCTTGTCCCTGGGAGCCTATCTCAGCTGCATTTGGGCGGAAGGCGGGGTACACCCTGGACAAGTCGCCACCTCATCGCAGGGCCAACACAGATAGACAGACAACATTCACACTCACATTCACACACTAGGTCCAATTTAGTGTTGCCAATCAACCTATCCCCAGGTGCATGTCTTTGGAGGTGGGAGGAAGCCGGAGTACCCGGAGGGAACCCACGCAGTCACGGGGAGAACATGCAAACTCCACATGTATTTCTTTATTCACAGTTGAGTGCAAATACATGTGTTAAAAACTGCCATGATACAAAAAGGGGTAGGAATAAATAAGCTCTCCTTCCTCCTACTCCTTTTCAGACATGCTGTAATGAGAATCTGGATATATGTGATATATTGCATTTTCGTAATTGTATGCATGTTGGAAATAAACTAACACCATAACCATAACAGGGGACAACATTTCAATGTAAAATATTGCCTGGACACTTTATAAAGTTTTCATGGTGGCTCCAACTGAATCCTGCAAGGAACTCTGTTGGACCGTCGTGGCGCGATTGTATTCATTACTGTAGTTATTTTGATCATTTGTGCTGTCAGAAACAAGATTATTATTGAGCACTAATACACCCCCATACCATCGCAGATGCTGGCTTTTGTACTTTGCGCCTATAACAATCTGGATGGTTATTTTCCTTTTTGTTCCGGAGGTCACGACGTCCACAGTGTCCAAAAACAATTTGAAATGTGGACTCGTCAGACCACAGAACACTTTTCCACTTTGTATTAGTCCATCTTAGATGAGCTCGGGCCCAGTGAAGCCGGCGGCGTTTTTGGGTGTTGTTGATAAATGGCTTTGGCTTTGCATAGTAGAGTTTTAACTTGCACTTACAGATGTAGCGACCAACTGTAGCTACTGACAGTGGTTTTCTGAAGTGTTCCTGAGCGCATGTGGTGATATCCTTTACACACTAATGTTGCTTTTTGATGCAGTACCGCCTGAGGGATTCAAGGTCACGGGCATTCAATGTTACGTGGAGTGATTTCTCCAGATTCTCTGAACCTTTTGATGATATTACGGACCGTAGATGGTGAAATCCCTAAATTCCTTGCAATAGCTGGTTGAGAAATGTTGTTCTTAAACTGTTCGACAATTTACTCACACATTTTTTCACAAAGTGGTGACCCTCGCCCCATCCTTGTTTGTGAATGACTGAGCATTCCATGGAAGCTGCTTTTATACCCAATTATGGCACCCACCTGTTCCCAATTAGCCTGTTCACCTGTGGGATGTTCCAAATAAGTGTTTGATGAGCATTCCTCAACTTTCTCAGTCTTTTTTGCCACTTGTGCCAGCTTTTTTGAAACATGTTGCAGGCACCAAATTCCAAATGAGCTAATATTTGCAAAAAAATAGCAAAGTTTACCAGTTTGAACGTTAAGTATCTTGTCTTTGCAGTCTATTCAATTGAATATAACATTAACATTAAATAAACATGAACATTAAATAATTCAAAATTAAATAATTTCAATTTAAATAATTCCAAATTAAATAATTCCAAATAAATAATACAATAATAATAAACATGAACATTAAATAATTCCAAATTAAATAACTCCAAATTAAATAATTCCAAATGAGTTAATATTTGCAAAAAATAACAGTTTACCAGTTTGAATGTTAAGTATCTTGTCTTTGTAGTCTATTCAATTGAATATAACATTAACATTAAATAAACATGATCATTAAATAATTCCATATTAAATAATTCCAAAATAACTAATTCTAAATTAAAATATTCCAAATAAATAATATAATAATAATAAAAATGAACATTAAATAATTCCAAATTAAATAACTCCAAATTAGATAATTCCAAATGAGCTGATATTTGCAAAAAATAACAAAGTTTACCAGTTCGAACGTTAAGTATCTTGTCTTTGCAGTCTAATCAATTGAATATAGGTTGAAAAGGATTTGCAAATCATATATGTAAAGAACTCTGCTAGTAAATAAAGTACAGTGTTTTACATGTTTACAAATCACAAAAAAAAAAAAAGATGAATGTCTGCAAACTGACCACTCACCTTTGGTCCTGCGAGACCTTCTCCAGGCGCTCCCGGGTTGCCTCGTGGTCCAGGTTGCCCAAGAGACCCCTGAAACAAGCACACCGCATTAAATCGATCCATTAAGTACTCAAGCACAGACGTGTTCTTAAAAGTGTGGGCAAGGCGGCACAAAGTGGCGGCGTGTTAAAGTTACTTTGAAGAGGCTGCATGTCATTAATCCTCCATTTCTGTGAATGCGCAACAGTGTGTCATATTTTCTTTTACTACTTGGCCAACAAAACACAGCAGATGCTTTTTCTATCGTTGACTGCTAAATGTGTTTACTGTACTGTAAGGGCCTGATCTACTAAACAGCGTGTGCAAACTATAAAATTGAGTTCACTAATAGTGGGTGTGTTTTTGCGTGTACTACACGACTTTCACCACGGAAACACTCATTGGACAAATTTCACCACATCTAGTGTGTGTGTGACAATCATTGGTACTTTAATCTTTAATCTTTAATTTAATTTACTTCACATTCATGTTATCATGCTTCTATAGTAGCTACCTGTGGCGTTTTCCTAAGTTTTAAGAAACTTTTTACGGGCATTTTAGAGGCAATCCTGCAGTCTAAAACCAAACCAGCATTTTAGCGTGCTGAAGTTGCACCCTAGAAGATGCTGGCACTAACTACAAGCGTGCGCTGGAATTTTCCAGATGCAAGAAAATGCATATGGCTAGAATTTTTTTTTTCATATACAGTATATGAAACAACGAAAAACATAAAAAAACGCCATCAGCCACCAAAACATGCTTTAAACAGCCCCTTAAACTAGAACTCCCGAAGGGCAGCCATTTGGCTTTTCAAACTACCACAGAACCGTTTTTAGGTGAAAATTGTGACAATATATACCGTTTCAGGCTTTTTATCCCTACGCAAACTACGTTTTTGGTGGTCAGAAACCAAAGTTTTTGAGAACAGTGGGAAGACATTTTTTATTTATTTTCTATTTTAAGTTGCAATATTGTGAGAAAAGTTGTCATACAAGAATTTTTAGGAACATTCTGAGATTGTATTTATTTTATTTTACATGACAAAATGATGTAATTTTACAAAATTAAAGTCAAATATATTATGAAAAAAAGTATTTAAAAAAATATATTGTGAAAGTCTTTTTTTTTTTTTTCTTAGAAAAAACGCAATATTCTGAGAAAAAATTTACCTTACAAGAATTGTGAAAAAGATATGATTAAAGTCAAATATATGAAGAAAAAAATTCATGATTTTTTTTAAGAAAATATGTTGCAATATTGCAAGAGGGTTTTTTTTACAGAACTTTTAGGAATTTTCTGAGAAAAAAAATATTTTCCAAGACTAAATTGTCATTTTATAAGATTAAAGTCAAATATATCATGAAACATTTATTTAAAAAAACTAATATTTTGAGTTTTTGAGTTTTTCTTATTTTGAGAATTTTAAAGAAAAAATTATGACATTTTACTGATTAAACCCAAATAAATTTTGTTTTTTAGAAAAAAGCAAAATTGTGGAAAAAAAAAAGTTATCTTACAAGAATTGTGAAAAAGGTATGCCATTTCACATGATTAAAGTAAAATATATTGAGAAAAAAATCTGATTTATTTTAGAAAATATGTTGCAATATTGTTAGTTTTTTTACCAGAATATTTAGGAATATTATGTGATTTTACAAGATTAAAGTCAAATATATTATGAAGAAAAGTCTTCTTTTTTTTTTATTAATACTTTGAGAAAAACATTTATTTTACAAGAATTATGTCTGAATATTTTGAGAGATTTTTTTCTAAATTTACCAGAAAAAAATATGACATTTTACAGAATTAAAGTCCCCAAAAATTCTGATAGTCTTTTTTTGGGGGGAAAAAAGCAATATTGCGAGAAAAAAGTTATTTTTTTAATGAATATTTTAAGAAAGACGTTTAAATTTTTAATAGAAAAAGGTTTGCCATTTCGCATCATTAAATATCACATAAAATATACTGTGGGGAAAAAAAATCCTAATTTCTTAAGAAAATAGATTGCAATCCTGTAAGAGAAAGTTTTTTTACAGAATGTTTAGAAATATTCTGAGAAAAAAATATTTTACAAGACAAAATTATGACATTTTACAAGATTAAAGCATAATTATTGTGAAAGTCGTTTTTTTTTTATAGAATATAGTGAGCTATAATGTGAGAAAAAAGTTGTCATTGTACAAAAATTGTACTGTAGGAATATTTGAAGCTTCCCTCTATTTAAGCATACCCGTGCCTTCTTGGAAATGCTGAGAGTTCTCGTGTCAAGTCATCCAGCTGCTATGAAGTTATAAAATGATATTGCTGAATAGACGTTAAGGCTGTTATTTTGATTGTTGACAGTCCATATATGTTGACAAGCATAAGCAGGACAGAACTGCAGCGCGATCGCCTCCTTTCTCACAGCTATTTCTGCGCAACGGACAGTGTGTACGTCCTTTCTTTCCCGCAGAACAGTTCTAGTCTTGATAAATCACAAGGCGTGTGCTAAACAATTTTAATTGCGTTTTCTCCTTTCACTATTGTGGGCATTCTGATGATCATCATTTTTTTTTCGATTGTTGATAACCACAAAGAAATGTGCAAAATTTGAGCTAACATGCTTTTACATATTGCATATGTAATTTTTTTATACATGATTTGCTATAAATTAATTTGATTAATATAATTAAATATAATAAATTCATTACTATAATTATTATTATTATTATTTTTTAGAAAATATATTTTTATTAAGGAATCAACCACTGGCGGCAGTTATAATATGGGTACGGATAATTCACATTTAGGGGACGGCGTGGCGAGGTTGGTAGAGTGGCCGTGCCAGCAATCGGGAGGGTTGCTGGTTACTGGGGTTCAATCCCCACCTTCTACCATCCTAGTCACATCCGTTGTGTCTTGGGCAAGACACTTCACCCTTGCTCCTGATGGCTGCTGGTTAGCGCCTTGCATGGCAGCTCCCGCCATCAGTGTGTGAATGTGTGTGTGAATGGGTGAATGTGGAAATACTGTCGAAGCGCTTTGAGTACCTTGAAGGTAGAAAAGCGCTATACAAGTATAACCCATTTATCATTTATTTATTTATCACATTCAAACCAGATTTTACTCTATAAACCTTTTTTCACCAAGTACCACCTCAGAAAAAACTTGGCTGCCCAAGTACCACCATAATGAATAAAATGCAGTAGCGTAGTAGGCCCAAGTATTCATTAAAAACAAGGCAGACGTATATTTAACATTTTTGGCCACTGTAACATCACACACAGTGTGAACAGTAACACTATGTTTGAATATAGGAAAGTAGAACATTTTACTTTAATTAAGTGATTTTTGGGGGGGCGTACCACTAAATGGAGCCTGCATACCACTAGTAGCAGAGCCGTGTATAAAGAGAGTATGGCCCACTCTATTTCAGGCCATTTCCTAAATAGTCGGTCACGTGACTACAGGGCGCCGCCGCCCAGTTTGCGTCCAGCTTTGAGCTGGCCACAGCTGCAGCTAAGTGTACACTACACTTCCTCATTCGACATCTCTTTTAATTGAATACTTTTTTTTCGCTGTTTAAACATGCATAGCCATACACAGTTGACATAATGTTTTTGTTTTTGTTTTATTTATTTTCATGATTACAAACATACAAGCAAATCAACAGTCCATTAATTAGGGATTGCACATGGCAAAATCAAAAACAAGAATACGTAAATAATACATATTTAATATATAAATTATAAAAATTTGTATTTTTACATGAATATATAAATATATTTTATATATATCAGTGTTTCCCACACATTCATTTATTTGTGGCGGCCCGCCACGAAAGAATTACGTCCGCCACAAATAAATAAAAAATTCTCCTGTCCAGCTTCTCAGGCAAATCATATAGTTGATGTAGATGCCCATAAAGGCTGTTCAGATTTACTTTACAAAAGAGAAGTGTAGGATACTTCTCTTGTTGCCTTATTTGTATTTGACCACTACTGTTTTCTGTTTATTTGTACTGACTGTGGCAGGACACCTCTGCCTCTGTTTCACTTTATGTTGCTGGTAAATAATATGGTTGTAGTAGTAGGCTAAAGTTAAATTATTTAGTATGCACTAATTAAAGGGGCAGAGCTTTAAGAGACATTTTAGCTTTTATATTTTATAAGATATTCTTTTTGTAAGAACCACGATTAATAAATATATTTCAGTGAATAACTTATTGTTCAAATCTGTATATAAATATGTACACAAAGTGTTGTAATTATATTGTAAAATGGATGGATGGATGGATGGACGTTTAAATCAAAACTGTTATTATTGATTAGTAAGTATACATTTTTTGAACCTTTTTAGAGAAAATCATATCATTGTAGTAAATTATGCAAATTACTCGATGATGTCATGGTGACCACGGCCATAGCCACGGCCATAGCCACGGCCATAGCCACGCCCCCACCGCCACAGGTATCTTGGCAGTTTATGGGAAACACTGTATATATATATATATATATGTATATAATTGTATTGTTTTTGTACTTGATTTTTGCCGTGTACAATCCATACTTAATTGACTGTTGATTAATAGCACAGTGATTACAAACAATTAACTGGAGGCAGCCACCACAGTTGACATACTTCACACAAAAGTCCCAGTTTCTCCGTGATTGTTGGTCCAAAGCTAATGAGGATTTTGGCAAAATAAGGGTACCATATTTTCCGGACTATAAGGCGCACTTAAAATCATTTTTTTTCCTCAAAACTCAACAGTGCGCCTTATAACCCGGTGCGCCAAATGTACGGAATAATTTTGGTTTTGGTTACCGACCTCGAAGCAATTTTATTTGGTACATGGTGTAATGATAAGTGTGACCAAGAGATAAGAGATACGTAGGCTGCACTATGATGGCAGTATGACTCAAGTAAACAACACCAACATTTTATATGTTTCATTGAAAATATAGAACATTACACACGGCGCTCAAAAATCTATCAAAATGTTTTAGTACGACTTTGGTAAGCTATGAAGCCGCACCGCTTGAAGAATTGTACTGTGCTTGAACATA
>NC_084741.1:24608489-24683489 GCF_033978785.1 Entelurus aequoreus | reverse complement strand
CTGACGGTGGGGACGTTATTGAAGAGCTCAGACGGACAACAGTTGAGAGGCTCTTCCATCTACACCAGGGAACAGTTGTTAGCGGCACCAGTCGAATATCGTGAGTGTAGCCTAATGTGTTTTACTGAGACGTGGCTGCACGACGATGTTCCGGATAGTAACGTCTCTATAAACGGGTTTCAAACGGTGCACGCTGACCGGGACCGAACCAACGGCAAGCGGAAAGGAGGGGGGCTTGCTTTGTTTATTAATAAGAAATATTGTCATCCCGGTCATATCACGATAAAAGAGCGCCACTGTGACCCGAATATAGAGATGTTAGCTGTAGGACTCAGACCATATTATTTGCCCAGGGAGATTCCGCATGATGGCAGTATACATCCCCCCTCTGCTAACGCTGCAGCTGCCAGTGACGTCATCCACAGCTTGATAGCCAGACTCCAACAACATGAAGGCGGTTTGGAGAGGTATGCAGACCATCACCGGCCTCAAACCGTCGGGGGGTAGGGGGTGGACGGAGACAAAGAGAGGGCCAATGAGCTAAATCAGTTCTTTAACAGGTTTGACACAGTGGCTCAGACACGCTCCTGCCCCCCCGCCCCCCCCCCTCCCGAGACATGCCAGCCGGCCCCCTGACAACTTCAGTGAACCAATCCATCCCCACCTCCCCTCCTCACAGCCCCCCGACTCCAATGACTACCTCCCCCCACTTAACACCTCACCCTCAGCTTGATGAACCCCCCCTCCCCCAATCACCTGAGACCCCCCCAGTGTGTCTGTCTGCAGAACAGGTGAATGCACAGCTAAACAAGCTACAAACAGGCAAGGCCGCGGGTCCTGACGATGTGAGCCCCAGGGTGCTCAAAGCCTGGGCCCCACAGCTGTGTGGTGTGCTCCAGCACATCTTCAACATGAACCTTAGGCTGCAGAAAGTCCCCACACTGTGGAAAACCTCATGCATGGTCCCCATCCCGAAGTGCACGCGACCCAGCATGTCGAAGGAATACAGGCCGGTGGCTCTAACCTCCCATATCATGAAGACCATGGAGAGGTTGGTCCTGGAACAACTCCGCCCTACAGTTAAGCCCCACCTGGACCCACTCCAATTCGCCTACCAGCCCCGACTGGGAGTGGAGGACACAGTCATCTACCTGCTGAACCGAGCCCACACCCTCCTATACAAGCCTGTGAGTAGTGTGAGGGTCATGTTTTTTTACTTCTCCATGCTTTCGATACCATACGGCCTGGACTACTGGGTGTGAAGTTGTAGACGATGCTGGTGGAGGCCCCCTTGGTGTCCTGGGTTGTTGATTACCTGACTGACAGACCACAGTACGTGCGACTGCAGGACTGTGTGTCTGACAGGCTGGTCAGCAACACCGGGGCCCCGCAGGGCACAGTCCTCTCCCCCTTCCTCTTCACCATCTACACCACCGATTTCCACTATCACTCAGAGTCCTGCCACCTTCAGAAGTTTTTTGATGACTCTGCGATAGTGGGGTGTATTGAGGATGGTGATGATGAGGAATACAGGGCACTGGTGGAGGACTTTGTCACATGGTGTGGAAAGAACCACCTCCAGCTTAATGTGACGAAGACCAAGGAGCTGGTTGTGGACCTGGGAATGAGGAGGAGTACTCCGGTGACCCCTGTTTCCATCAGGGGGGTCGATGTGGACATGGTTGAGGATTATAAATACATCGGAGTACACATCGACAACAAGCCGAATGGGTCAAAACACGCTGAGGCACTCTACAAGAAGGGACAGAGCCGCCTCTACTTCCTCAGGAGACTAGGATCCTTCAACGTCTGTACAAAGATGATGAAGATATTCTACGAGTCGGTGGTGGCGGGCGCCTTCTTGTACGCCGTGGCCTGCTGGGGCAGCGGGCTGAGAGCGAGGGACGCAAACAGACTGGACAAGTTGGTAGAAAAGGCCAGTAACGTGGTGGGAGTGAGCCAGACTCTCTGGCGGTGGTGTCAAAGAGGAGAAGTCTAGCAAAACTCCTAGCCGTTATGGACAACACTTCCCACCCACTACACTCGGACCTTTTGGAGAGAATGAGCACGTTCAGTGGAAGGCTCAGACTCCCAAAATGCAACACGGAACGACACAGGAGGTCCTTCATACCGACAGCCATCAGACTGTATAATGCATATGTTGCTTGACTGCACTTAAATGTAGAGTATATGTAGAATATATTTATATTATTTATATATTATATATATAATATGTTATATATATTATATTATTTATTATTATTCTTGTCTATTGTGAGCGAACTGTGGTGCTGAATTTCCCCCAGGGATCAATAAAGTACTTTCTATTCTATTCTATTTGGCGGAGAAGCAGCTGCAAGGAGATACCATAGAAGTCCGCTCTCCAAGATCAACGCTGTACGTTATACTCACATTACTTCATAAAACTGTTTGTACTAAATTATATTGTACTGTATTTCTATTGGGTACATTTTCGGAACAATGATAACAGGACATCTTCTGATTGGAGTGAGCATTGTATCGACACATTGGAAGATGCTGGCAGCCGTTCAAGGTACCCTAAAGCTGCCGCAAATAATTGAAGGATGGGCAGAGCTGTGGGAACTCAGACTTTAGCGATTTCTGAACCGAATCACAAATTGGATAACATCTCGGAGAAGCTTTCCACAAGGCGAAATTATGATAAATTTGGGTGCCAGAACAGACAATTACAGCAGACAAACCCTCGTAATGTGTCTGTTCGCCCCAATCCTTATCTACAATTCAGCTACCTCTGCAACGGATGTAGATTAATTTCAATGGGCAACTTTGATTAGCATACAAGTGTTTTGAGTTAAAAGCGCCATCATAGAGACAATTGAGCTCCTAATGGGGGAAAGGGAGAGGTGTCTCAACGTATTCTCAACTTTTTCTTTTTCTTTATTTTTTTCCAAGATGGCGCCGCTGTAGTGGCTGCTGTTGGCAGGAGCTCTGTGCTCTTGTGTCATCCTTTTGTGTTTCCCTCTTGTTTTCATGTGTTATTATATTTTATTTTTTGTCTTGCCTTTTGGTTCGGGACCCTTTGGGACTGTGTGACAAGGGGTGGCACTTTCGTGACTTCTGCGGTGCTTTTTTGTGAACTTCTGGATCTGCCTCCTGGGAGCTTTTTGGCCATGGAGACCAGCTGCTGGGTCTCTGTCACACCAGAGTCCGTTTGGAGAGACTGGAGGAGATGCAGATGAAGAGACAGGGCTGTGGAGCTAGCACTGAACACCGGGACGGACAAGCTTCACAGTGTCTTGGCTGAATGAGCAGGTATCGGACACCTCAGTCTCCTTAGACGCATCCTCGCTCATCCCCGCAGACTGGAAAGTGGCCGACAGCGAGATTGCTTTGTTGCTCCCTCCACCCCAGCAGACGCTGGTGTGGAACACCGCAGAGGCCACCACAGTGGTTGCATCAACTCTGCTCTTTTAAGGTCTTTGATGTCCTTTGTGTTCTTTGATGTTTGATGTTTCCCTCTTACACACACGTGAGAGGTATGTGTGCTATGGCTATGAGTTGTTTTTTCCCTTGGCCTCAATCAGGACCCCCTCTCCAGGGGCCCAGGCTTAGACCGATTTTTTTTTCTCCCCCCCATTGTTTACCTGTATCTCACCTTTCTTGTAAGGGGCGCCGGAAGTTGGCAGACCCGTCAGCGATCCTGTTCTGTCTCCCTGTAATGTTTGTCTGATCTTGAATGGGATTGTGCTAAAAATGTTAATTTCCCCTTGGGATTAGTAAAGATTATTCTGATTATTGGATTTGTTCTTTCATTTATACAAAATTAAAAATATCAAAATGGCTCCATCATCTTTTGAAGTTTCAGCACACGGACCTCGGTGGGAAAAGTTTGGACACCCCTTTTCTAAAATTAATTGTGATGATTTGAACAAAAATTGGGTTACAATATATCTGCTAAAGTCTTGATGTTTGAACCACCAGTATCAAAGCGTTAACTTTTCTGTTTTGCTTTTTTTATTTTGCTTTTTGCGCGATACTAAAACCAAAAGGGGGCGTTACCTGGGAACATCAAATAAAGATCAAAGTTTAGCTAAACTGTTGTATCGTTTTGACTTTCGAAGATGTGGTTAAGTTATTTTTACACTTGTACAATAATTCAGAATGTAAAAATGAGGGAAACCTCATTTTTATCATTTGTCATTCACAATACTTATGAAAGACAAGAACACCTATATTTTTCTTTTTTCATTCAATCTAAATCATAAATAAACGATAGCAAAAGTCAGCTAACAACTGAGTCAATTGAAGTTGCTCTATTCGCCTATTAAAAAACAAACACCTCCAACAATGTTTAGACTTAGACTTAGACTTCCTTTTTATTGTCATTCAAATTTGAACACACTGTATACATACACACTGTAAGAATATATATAATGTAGTAACAGGCACATTCTTGACAACATGTAATATTTACGCATTTTGCTCATTTTAAGCATACAGCGGCGTATTAATTACACAGACACATCACGTTTGCTTTTTCCTTCAACAACAACACAACTAATCATGGCAGATGTCATGAAAGATAACACAGACTACTTTGGGACAAATTATGATCCAGAACTTCAAATTTTTGAGCCTGTATATAAAGAGGATGGTCTACAAGAAACACAAAGCATCAAGTAGCAGCATTGCTAAGTGCCGAACAAGAAATACAAACTATGAACATAATAATGCAATCACTTACTGTACAAGTTCTGCTCTCACTGGGATGCCGACTAATAGGATGTTCCTATCTTCCCGTTTAGATAAAGAATTCATAATAATTCTCACGAATTGTTAAAAAAAAAAAGTTGCTGCGAACGAACATCTTTTTGTGTCTTTCTTGCCATCTCCAGGTCTAAGTTGGATGTCAATGTTGACCAACTTCTCGGTTTATGTCCACCTCCTTCTACTATGCACAATTTATAATAATAATAATTAACTTTCACCAACTCAGAGGCGAAGCAGCAGCTCACCAGCTCAATATGTCAATATAGCGGCGTAAGCTATAGTTATCTCTCTGTGATCAATGTGCAGCTGAAAATAGATCATCTACATTAGCGATTATAAAAACAATATTGCTAATACTTGGTTAACATTCAGGTCACGAGATGTAAATGGAGTATTGTTGGCACTTTTTGGATGGTTATTTAGAGAGCTTTGTGTACGAAACAGAGGCGCTCCAATTGACTCTTTTGTTGACTGACTTTAGCTAACATTTATTTATGATTTAGAATGCTTAAAAAAAGAAAAACATATGTGTTCTTGTCCTACATAGTGATTGAGAACTATAGGCTAAATTACAAAAAAAGTGCAGATTCCCTTTAAGACTGAGTGCTTTGTTAGCTTCCCATAACAATGTTACATAAAATATTTCCAGTGTGGTGCGCAATATTGCTATTCCCATAGTTTGTGTCGTGAAACCAGTATCTTTTACAGCACCGTACTTGAGTTGGTCTTCTCCAAAGTACCATGACAGTTGTGACGTGAACCGGACGCCTTCTCCTTTGTCCACACGTCGTCGTAGATCTTCTCAAAGTCGCTGTGCTTCTCTGGAAGTGACATGACACCACTTTTAATTTATTATTCATGTTATTTGCAGTGGCTGCACAACATCGCATCTGCCTGTTCAGTCGCATTCAACTGACTTAAACACAAACCGCTGCCCCACGGTGGAGGGGAGTGTGATCTGCAGCAGCTTGGCGTTACGCAACAAGAAAGGTTCTAGAACCTTGTACGTTGAGATGTGGTCCCCACGTCTCCAAGCTGCCCCTCACGTCTTCATAGATAACTGCATCACTGGGCCTGTCTGGACATAGCAAAACATACATCACTGTGGATGTACTAACTTATGTTCACGTCATCATCTTTTTACTTTTGCTCTATTCACCACTGCACTGTTACTTACTAGCCTTGCAAATATTATTTGTTTATATTTTTAGTTAATTGTTGATATTTAAGGTTTACACTGAACAAGAGAGCACAGTCTCCCAAGTCAAATTCCTTGCAAGCACAAGACATTAAAACAACATTGAGAACTTGTTGAATTAGGTCTTGACGTTGAGCAACTCAAACATAACGTTGGAACAGTATGCTTTCTGATTACATCAATGTCGGGTTCTGACGTTGATTTGACCATTGAAATTTGGTCATTTTCCAACCAATAATCTACAACACAAATACAACGTTGAAACAACATGTTTTTTGACGACGTTTATTCAATGTTGCGTTCTGACGTTGATTTGACCATTGAATTTTGGTCAATTTCCAACCAATATTCTACAACATTGAAACAACATGCTTCTTGACGTTTATTCATTGCCAGGTGGTGATATTGATTTGACCATTGAAATTTGGTAATTTCCCAACTAACAACGTGGCTCCAACGTTCGACCTCAACGTTGTCTAAATTTAAAAATATAACTATTTTGCAATGTTGTTTCAAAGTCAGTTTTAAAGGACACATACAGTAATCAACGTTGTATCAATGTCTTGGCCAACAAAGCTGACTCTGACAGTTACTGATGAGTAAACTCCATGTTTTGTCTTGTTTTTTGGTTCAAATATCACAGAGATTGGTAAACGTCATTAATGTATTTTAAGGTAGTCTCAGTTGACTTCACACTTCAGTAAACACACATCCTCAAAGCACAGTGAGTACAAACACATGACTCACTGTGAGACTTGAACTTGACTGTCACATAATTCAGCTCTTCTTCTGCCATCTTCAACAAATATTCCACTTCATCACAGCCAGACCCAAAGTCAGACCACTGCGGCTCGAGCTCTCACTTTCTGGTCACAAATGAAACTAAAATTTAGAAACACACGACAATCACTTCAAACCCTATGTTCTTCTTTTTGAGGATATGATGCAAAGCAGGCAAGTGTGGACGCTCGATTGGATGCTTCTGGGGGGTGGCTCATGTATGACACCATATATTTAGGGCTGTCTAATGATGGATTTTTAAAATCTGATTAATGAGACTTTTGATTAATTGCAGTGGATAACTTGCTGGCTAAGTATACAATATTGTACTTAAAAAGTACACAGTACTGTACTTAAAAGTACACATGATTGTACTTATAAAAGTAATTAGTATCCTAGCAGGCAAAAGACATTGATACAAAGTTGATAATACGTACATGTCCTTTAAAACTGACTTTGAAACAAGGTTGCAAAATAGTTGTATTTGTAAATTGAGACAACGTTGGTGTCTAACTTTGGATCAACGTTGTTGGTTGGGAAACGACCAACATTCAAAGATCAAATAAACATTACAACCTGACATTGAATAAACCTTGTCAAAAAGCATGTTGTTTCAATGTTGTATTTGTGTTGTAGAATATTCGTTGGAAAATCACCAAAATTCAATGGTCAAATCAACGTCGGAACCCAATATTGATTAAACGTCAAAAAGTTGCTCAACGTCGGGACCTAATTTAACAAGTTCTCAACATTGGTTTAATGTCTTGTGCCTGCTGGGATTGCACTTACAAAAGTACACATCATTGTACTTACAAAAGTACCCAGTATGATATTTACGGAAGTACACAGTATTGTACTTCCAAAAGTACACTGTATTTTATCAAGAAACTTACACATTACTTAGCAAAGTGCACAGGATTCTATTCAACAAAAGTAAACAGTTTTGGACTTTTAAAAGTACACCGTGTCATACTTACTTAAGGTACAAAGTAGTTTACTTACAAAAGTAAAATGTATTTCACTTACAAAATATACAGTGATGTACTTACAAATGTACACATCATTGTATTTTACTTCCAAAAGTAGACAGTATTTTACTACAAAAAGTACACAGTATTATACTTACATAAGTACACAGTATTATACACAGTACTCTATTTACAAAAGTACAAATTATTATACTTACAAAACTACACAGTGCTGTATTTACAAAAGTACTCATAGTGCTATACTTCCAAAAGTTCACAGTGCTGTAATTACAAAAGTACACAGTACTGTATTTAAAAAAGTACTCAGTATGGTACAGTACTGTACTTACAAAAGTACACAGTATTTTACTATGAAACGTAACCAGTATTGTACTTACCAAAGTGCATACTGTACTTACAAAAGTAAACTTTTTTGGACTTGCAAAAGTACACAGTATTATACTTACAAAAATACATCGTATTATACTTACAAAAGTACAAATTATTGCACTTGCTCTTTGACAACGTTTATTCAATGTCCTGTTGTGGCGTTGATTTGACCATTGAAATTTGGTCTTTTCCCAACCAACAACTTGGATCCAACATTAGACATCAACATTGTCTCAATTTACAAATACAACTATTTGTTTCAAATTCAGTTTTAAAGGACATGCATGTATAATCAACGTTGTATGAATGTCTTTTGACTGCTAGGATACTAATTACTTTTATAAGTACAATCATGTGTACTTTTAAGTTTAATACAGTACAATACCATTAGCAAAAGAAAAAAAAAAGAAATTTGAACAAAATATCCCCTAAAAACAGTTGTCTTCTATTTTCCATTGGATAGGTCTTCAAAAGGGGTGCTGCAGGGAAGGTTGTGACATTTTTGGTTGATTAGACTTTTTTGTCACGGCCCGTGCGCATTCTAATGTGCAGTCATCTGTGCGCTGCGCTGAGCGCACCTCCAAGCGCGCCCTTGCGCGCGCCACTCCTGCAGCAGCTGCGTAAGTACTCTCCAATCAACCCACCTCGCTCCACTTCCCCTTCCTGACCCCCCACGGCCTCCGCTCTTCCCACCATACACGCTATTCCCTAGCAGCTCCAGTCCCGCTTCGCTAACTTGGAGAACAAGCTTAAGGCTGCTTGCGCCAGCCTGCTCTCAAGGCTGGACACCATTGGGCCACACCCCCTCTCCATCTGCATTGGATCCGGGCGCCTCCGCGGCTGCCGCAACCTGGACTACCTCCCTCACCCGGGAACCGAAGATTGCTACCCCCAGAACCTTTGAGGGAGATTTTGAACTATGCCGGGGATTTTTGGTCCAGTGCTAATTTATATTCCAGTACCAGCCCCCTCGCTACTCGTCTGATGGGGCCAAGATTGCCTTCCCGTTTTCCCTCCTGTCAGGCTGAGCGCTGCGGTGGGCCACAGCGGCGGTCAACGAGAGCAATGGGCTCGGAACTGACTACTCTGCCTTCCTTCCACGCTGAGTTTCGGGCCGTTCTTGACCATCCAGTGGACGGGGGGGCGGCGGTGCCTCCCGCCTCCACTTCATTCAGCAGTGCTCCCGCTCCGTAGCTGATTACACCCTGGAGTTTCGCACCCTCACAGCTGACAGCGAGTGGGGTGACAAGGCACTCCAGAGTGCTGGTAGGGACTCAGTGAAGTGAAGCAGTAAAGAACGGCCTTTAACGGGACCGACAGACTTCCTACCGGGCCTTAATTGAACTCGCTCTCCAGATGGACTGGAGACTCATCGAGCGAGCCGCAGAGCAAGTGCACAGCAGCCCAGGCCCAAGCGCTCGCACCAGAAAGCTCGCTGTCATGTGGCCACCAGTATCTCCCCCTGGGTCCACCGGCACGGATGAGCCCATGCAGCTAGGCAGGTCCCGCCTAGCAGCTGAGGAAGGGGAGAGACGCTTTCGGCAACACCTCTGTCTCCACTGCGGGGTGGCTGGCCATGAGATCAGGAACTGCCCGCCACGGCCAAAAGGGCAAGGCTCACTAGTCGGCGGAGTCCTGGTGAGCCATACCTCCGTTCCCCAAAAGAGGAGAAATCCTGGCATCCTCTTCCCAGTAACATTATCTTGGAGCTCCAAGAAGTAACGTTATCTTGGAGCGCCAAGAACTTGACCATCGGGGCCTACCTGGATTCTGGAGCGGACGACAGTCTGATGGATCGGGAGTTCGCACGACAGGCTGGAATCCAGTTCCTACCTCTCGAGACCTCCCTACCGGCACAAGCCCTGGACGGACACCCCCTTGGTCCCATAACCCACCGGGCGAAACCCCTCTCACTTACCCTCTCAGGGAACCATACCAAGACCATTAGCCTCTGGGATCTGGATGCCCCCATCACACCCCTAGTCCTTGGTTGCTCATGGCTCGGCAAACACGATCCCCACATCTCTTGGTCGACGGGTAAAATCCTGGCCTGGAGCGCAGCATGCCCCGCTAACTGCCTCGAATCCGCAGTTTCCCCGAGTGGCAGTCCCAAGGCCATCTTACCTCCCACGGACCTCTCTATCAATCAATCAATCAATCAATCAATCAATCAATATATAGCCCTAACTCACGAGTGTCTCAAAGAGCTGCACAAGCCACAACGACATCCTCGGCTCAGATCCCACATCAGGGCAAGAAAAAACTCAACCCAATGGGATGACAATGAGAAACCTTGGAGGTGGCCGCAGATGTGGGGACCCCCTGGGCGACCGGTGCAATGGACGTCGAGTGGATCTAGCATAATATTGTGAGAGTCCAGTCCATGGTGGATCTAACATAATAGTGTGAGAGTCCAGTCCATAGTGGGGCCAGCAGGAGATCATCTTGAGTGGAGACAGGTCAGCAGCGCAGAGACGTCCCCACCTGATGCACAGATGAGTGGTCCACCCTGGGTCCCAACTTTGGACAGCTAGCGCTTCATCTGTGGTCACCAAATCTGTGCCCCCCCTCTCCACGAAGGAGAGGGAGGCAGAGCAGAACAAAAAACGGCAGATTAACTTGTCTTCTAAAAGGGGGGTCTATTTAAAGGCTGGAGTAAGATGGGACTTAAATGCTTCTAATACTCTAACGTCCCCCTGGCTGCAGTCTTCCACAAGGAACAGGCACTCTCCCTTCCCCCACATCGACCATATGATGCTCCATAGATCTGGTTCCCAACACTGTCCTTGCACCTAGCCGCCTTTAGAATCTGTCTGTGCCCGAAAAGAAGGCCGCAGGACTACATTTCGGACTCTCTCGCCTCCGGCATCATTACACCCTCAAAGTCCACCGGTGGAAACAGGATTCTTCTTCGTTGGCAAGAAGGACGGATTCCTACGCCCGTGTATTGACTATCGCCAACTTAACAACATACCAATTAAAAAGAGATACCCTCTCCTTCTCCTGAGCTCTTCCTTCGAGCACCGTTTTTAGTAAATTGGATATCCGCAATGCGCACCGCCATCAGGGAGGGGGACGAATGGACGGCCTTCAACACGCACCTGGGGCACTTTGAATACCGGGTGATGCCTTTCGGCCTGACGAACGCCCCGGCGGTTTTCCAGGCCCTGGTCAACGACGTACTCGGTGACATGTTGGACCAGTTTGTTGTTGTGTACCTTGACAACATTCTCATTTTCTCTGAAACACTACAGGAAGACCAACAGCATGTCCGACATGTCCTGCAGCGTCTACTGTTCGTCAAGGCCGAAAAATGTGAGTTCCACAATTCGTCAGTTAACTTTCTGGGCCACATTATTCAAAAGGGACACATCAAGGCAGACCCCAAAAAGGTTGTGGCAGTAATGGAGTGGCCACAACCCTCCACATGGACAGAATTGAGACGTTTTTTGGGCTTCGCTGGATTCTACCGCAGCTTCATAAGGGACTTCAGTAAGGTTGCCGCTCCTCTCCAAACCCTCTTCCATTTCTATGGACCAAGGAGGCTAGTGTCGCCTTCCAGGGACAGAAGGAGAGCTTCACCTCCGCCCCTGTCCTCGTCCACCCCGATCGACTGCCCATTTATTGTCGAAGTGGATGCATCGGATTCGGGTATCGGGGCAGTACTCTCCCAACGCGCCCGATATAATAACAGGAGACTCACACCACCCTCCGATGTGAGCAACTACAACACGGGTAATAGGGAACTGCTGGCAGTACACGACGCCATAGCTGAGTGGAGACACTGGCTGGAGGGGGCAAGGCATCCGATCACCGCAACCTCATCCATATTTGCTCTGCCAGAAGACTTAACGACCGCCAGGCATGCTGGGCGCAATTTTTCAGTAGATTCATCTACACTCTCTCTTTCAGACCAGGCTCCCGCAACACCAAAACTGATGCCCTCTCCAGACAGTTCTCAGAGGAGACCATCAGCACACCTACGGCTGAGCACATTCTTCACATAGGAGATAGAGATTTTGGTAAAAGCGGCACTCCTCACGAACCCGGGACTGGACGGTTGACCTCCACCTGACCTCCGATTCAAGGTGCTGAACTGGGGTCACTCCAGCATTTTCGCATGCCACCCGCTCGCTATCATTAAACCGGCGCTTACTCTGGTAGCCATCCATGGAGACAAACACCCATGAATTCATCGCCACTTGTTCCACATGCGCCCGCAACAAGGCTTCCCACAGCCCTCCGGCAGGACTCTTATATGCCTGTTCCCGGCCAACCCTGGTCTCACATCGCCTTGGACTTTGTGACCGAATTCCCCAAATCTCAAGGTAAAACGACTGTGCTAACCATTCTTCAAGGTCGCACACTTTGTCCCCCTCCACAAGCTTCCCTCCGCCACTGAGAATGCCGACTTACTCGTCCAGAACACAGTCAGACTTCTCGGAATCCCCCAGGACATCATCTCTGACCGTGGTGCCCAGTTCAGCCCCCGGGTGTGGGGCTACAATCAGTCTCACCTCTGCTTACCACACACAGAATAATGGACTAGCAGAGAGAGCCAACCAGGGGTTAGAGACCCGTTGCATCGCTGCCCGCCAACCCTCCCACTGGAGCAGATAAGCCACATGGAGAGGACGCTGGCTTCTCGCGTGTTCGCCGCTTCTCCTTCCTTAGCCTTAGTTTTAGTTTTTATGCGACTTAATATCTATTTTTGTTGTTTTGTTTTGTTTTAAACTAAGTGTGTATTAAGTGTGTAGCTTTCTACTTGTCAACTTTTACCCACTTCGTCACCTGGCATCAGCTTGGATTATTTTGTGACAGATGACAGATGTTTCACTCACCCGCTGGCTCCACTGATTCTCCTGGCTACAATCGCCCAGCAACAACCTGCAACTACGAGCTGTTTCCCGGACTGTTATCCCGGATTGCACCGTGGATAGCCCTCCTGGCTACCCGCCGACTGTCTGGTTAGCTGGCGGCTTCAGGGCTAGCCGGCAACTGGCAACATCAGCGCAGCTCCCTGGTTAGCTGGCGGCTTCAGAGCTAGCCGACAACCAGCAACATCAGCGCAGCTCCCTGGTTAGCTGGCGGATTCAGGGCTAGCCAACAACCAGCATCATCAGCACAGCTCCCTGGTTAGCTGGCGGCTTCAGGGCTAGCCGGCAACCGGCCACATCAGTACAGTTCCCCGCGACCAGTGGGCCGTGTAACTGGACCCCCCGTCTTTCTGTTCCATTCTCTGCCACTATGTGAGGTAGCCCCGGACAGCCCTCCAGCTGTCGGTGCGATTAGTCCTTGTTGACTGGGATGGCTGCCTTCACAGTTAGCTCTCTGCTAACTAGCCGCCGCTCCGCAGCTGGTGGCTGACAGCTAGCCACAGTTGGCTCTCTGCTGACTGGCCACCGCTCCGCAGCTGGTGGCTAACAGCTAGCCCCAGTTAGCTCTCTGCTAACTAGCCGCCGCTCCGCGGATGGTGGCTAACACCTAGCCACAGTTGGCTCTCTGCTAACTAGCCGCCGCTCCGCAGCTGGTGGCTAACAGCTAGCCACAGTTAGCTTTCTGATAACTAGCCGCTGCTCCGCAACTGGTGGCTAGCAGCTAGCCACAGTTGGCTCTCTGCTAACTGGCCACTGCTCCGCAGCTGGTGGCTAACAGCTAGCCAGCCTCCAGCCACCCTGCCCTAGCAGCAACAACACGCAGCCGGCACGGGTTCCTCCCGCAAATCACGGACCACTGTCCCTCCACCAACTCCTCTCTCCTCTCCTCTGTCATGCTGTGTATCGTCGCATTGTGCCTGTCTCTCCATCTCTGGCCAACAAGTGTGCGGCCGTCGGCCAACGATCCCAGGCTAACATCCACCACTGCCAGCATGCTACTCAAATACTCCGCTCTGCAACTCCTCAAACTCAACAACCACATCACCATACCTCCAGACATCACAGCGACCATCAAAACACACGGACTGTTTCGCCGACCCAGATACATCCACAGAAGCTCCCGCAGAAAGTTTATTTACTCCCGGACTGAACAACACTGCATCCCATCACTCTGGTCACGCAACCGATCCACCCCTAGTGACGTCACACGACATCACAATAACAAACCACACGTGCGCTCTGCCTATCTGCAACCGTTAACCAAAGCTCCCCCACCCATCCAACTTCACCCATCCCTCAAATTCGCTCTGCTCAATACCCGCTCACTCAATAAAAAAGGACCAATACTCAGTGAATTCATAACTGACAACAACATAGACTTTTTCAGCATAACCGAAACCTGGCAAAAACCACTGGAATACATTCACCTCAACAGAGCTACACTCCCAGGATACACCTACATGGATAAACCACGTGACGGTCGTGGTGGCGGTATAGCTACAATATACCGACAACACTTGAAACCCACTGCTGTAACCATCATAACCCCCTCCTCCTTTGAGCACCAGTCATTCAAGCTGCCTGGCCCCAAACCCCTGGTCACTGCAATCATCTACCGCCCCCCAAACCCAACCCTGCATTCCTTTCCGATCTCTATGAATTTCTCACCCAACTCTGTGCCATTTCACCTTCAGTCATCCTACTGGGAGATTTCAACATTCATGTCGATTCAACCACCTGCAAAACTGCCACTGAATTTCTGGACATTCTCAACTCATTTAATATCACTCAACACATCGACTTCCCCACCCACAAAAAAGGACACACCCTGGACTTAATTTGCACCACTGGACTCTCCATCAGCAACCTCACCAGCTTCAACCTCACAGACATCCTCTCAGACCACCTGGCCCTCACCCTGGACATAGACATCCCCACCCCCCTTATCAAGCAGCAACGCTCCATATCATACCGGAACATGAAATCAATCCACCCCCCTCTCTTTCAGCCCTACTGACTGACACCACCTCTGATCTCACCCTCACTTAGAACGCCTCCCCCACTGAACTGGTTAACAGCTACAACAGCGCACTCTCCTCCTGTCTCAATCAACTCGCCCCCATAAAAACCAAAACTGTCTCCTACACCCACACCGCCCCCTGGTACACTGACCACCTCCGTCACCTTAAAGCCAAGGGCCGGCAGCTTGAACGGCTCTCAAAGAAAACTGGTCTCACTGTTCACCTGGACATCTACACACTACACCAACAGGAATACAGGGATGCCCTCAACAATGCACGCACTTCCCACTACTCCTCCGTCATACAATCCGGCAGCAACAATCCCAAGATACTCTTCTCTACCGTAACCCAACTCCTCAAACCCATGGACACCACCACCACCTCATTCACCACCAGCAAATGTGAAGAATTTTTATCATTTTTTCAATCAAAAATCAACACCATCCACTCTGAACTGGCCGCCTCCTCTCCCACCTCCTCCCCTACCCCCGATCATGCCCCCCCTTTACTCTCCAACCACCCACTCAACGTCTTCTCCGAAATCACCACAACTAACCTATCCTCCATAACTTCTGGTATGCAAGCCTCCACCTGCATCCTCGACCCAATCCCATCCACTTTAGTCATAGCCTGCCTCCCCTCACTCTTACTTCTCATCACCACTATAATTAACTTCTCCCTATCCACTGGCTCTGTCCCTCCTGCCCTCAAGCTGGCTGCCATCACCCCCATTCTCACCCCTGATCCCCCCCCCCCCCCCCGCCCCCCTCCTAGGGTCCTCGAGAGCGGTGATCCGGTGTGGACGGTAAAGATGATCCTCAGGGTTCGTCGGCAGGGTAGGGGGCTGGTCTACCTGGTCGACTGGAAAGGCTATGGACTGGAGGACCAATCCTGGGTGTCGGCCTCCTACCTTGCGGACCCCTCTCTTCTAGAGGACTTTTACCGTGCCAACCCGGATGCACCCCGTAACTCGTCGGGAGTCTCGCATAAGGAGGGGGGTACTGTCACGGCCCATGCGCATTATGTGCAGTCATCTGTGAGCTCCGCTGAGCACACCTCCAAGCACGCCCCTGCGCGTGTCACTCCTGCAGCCGGTGCGCGGACGCCTATTTAAACCACCGCGTCCTGAGATCCAGTGCCAGAACGTAGCAACCTGTACACGTACTGTAAGCTCGTCTCAAGCGCCCTTGTTGCCTTTCATTCCTGAGCTCTGTGTTTTCCCAGTGTTGATTGTCGTGTCCTTCCTCGTCCCGCAGTTTCTTGTGTGTGCCCCCGAGTCGAGCTGTGTGTCTCGCACTCCTGGATCTTCCCTGTATTTCTTGTGCTTCCTGGATTCCGACCCCTCGCCTGTCCCTGGACTAGGACGCCTCGCTCCCGCCTTTCGACCACTCTTCTGTCCCCGGACTACCCTACATGCCTTGCCCTTGTCTGACCACACCGCTCCTCTCAACACGCACCTCCAACATTTACGGTAACACTCTCCAGTTAAATACCTCACATAGTCTGACACTCATTCTCTTTTGGTTAATTACACATCATATATTTATATGTTTAATAAATACGGCCAAGGCTAAAAGCTCTCCCAGCCTCAGTGCCGTCTTCTTCTCCCCGGTACCATTACATTTTTTGTTTTAATATCCATCCATCCATCCATTTTCAACCGTTTGTCCTTTTGGGGGCCCTGGGGGGGTGGCGCTAGGGGGGCGGCGCTGGGCGGGGGGAGGGCTGGGGGGCATGGGGGGGGGGCGCTGGGGGGGCGGCGCTGGGGGGCAGTGCTGGTTGGCGTTGCGGCGCATCCTGTCCGATGTATGTGCCTCACAATACGAAGGTCCTGAATCTTTCTGTGTGGAATTTGCATGTTCTCCCCATGACTGCGTGGGTTCCCTCCAGGTACTCCGGCTTCCTCCCACCTCCAAAGACATGCACCTGGGGATAGTTTGATTGGCAACACTAAATTGGCCCTAGTGTGTGAATGTGAGTGTGAATGTTGTCTGTCTATCTGTGTTGGCCCAGCGATGTATATGTTTTTGTATTACACCCACAATTATTCCACACATTTTAATGCCTTTAAATACACATGAACATGGTGTTGGAGCCAAAATTCCTTATTTGTTTATATTGTTTTTATTTTTATTTTCTCTAATTGATTGTTGGGTTCAGCATGATGAATTTCCTTTGCGGCAGATTGCTCCGCCCACTTCCTGTTAAGAACCAGGAAGTGTTGACAGGGAGGGGACTGTTGCCATGGTGCGGTTACCATGGTAGCCTTCTTTAAATTGGGTTCAGGTGTGAGCATGGGCAGGGCGATTGGAGGACAAACAGTTTTCGACCGTGTTAGTGGTCGTGGTCATGTTCGTGTCATGTCGTACCGTGTCATGTGGTGACAATGCTGTGATAATGTGCCAATCAAGGTCAGCATACTTTGTTATAGAATTTACATTTGATTTAAATTAGATAGCTGGAATAAACGGATTGTCATATCCAAAACACAGTTCTACAGTACTGGACATTCTATTATTTTCACACGTCAAACTGGTCAACCCAGTCGCCCTCGGTACCAGCCCAAAGGTAAGGGCTGTACATTAAGTCGAAAACTTTAGTCTTCATTCGTTTTGGAAAAGGACTAAGTTTGAATGTCAGTAAGACACACAGTGGACACTTCATTAGGAACAGGAAGTAATTAGACTGCAAGCAGCGCGCAGTGTGTGCACCTGGAGCGCACGCTGGGACGGTGTTCAGCCACAGGCCGGGCTGTTTCGCCTCCTTTGGACCAGGAGAAGAGCCGGACAGCGGACGGGATCGTTGTTTGGGGCCAGGAGCAACGCAGCGACAGGCAGACGCAGGACGCCGCGCTGATCGAACAACAGCCACGGCGGCCGCAGTCCTCGCCGTTTGGAGTGACAGCTGAGCAGCGCTGGGACACGCAACGATGTTTGAAGTTTTGTACTCTTTTCGAAGATATTGAACTCTTTTCGAAGATATTGAACTCTTTTCGAAGAACATCTTTTGAAGACAAGAACAAAGTAAAGGTATGTAGCGCGCTACACGGGTTAATATATGGCCATAGTGTGTGCACACAGACAGAAACAAAAAATCCAATGCATTGGTGGTTAATATTCAATGTTATTTAACCCGTTCGTGGGTACATTTCTATGAGGTTTTGTGCATGATTGCAACCCGTTCGTGGGTACATTTCAATTACAAGGTGGTGTTTTATGATTCCTTGTGCAAGCCCGTTCGTGGGTGAGGTTTGGTTTGAACAAATGCAAATGAATAATTGCGGGTTTTGATTTTTGGTGTTTTGACTGACATTAACAAGGTTTCCATATATTTGATCTGATTTTGAATTGTGGGTTGTGTACAATCATGGATCCTGGAAAAGGAAAACATGATGCTTGGGAAATGCATGATCATGCGTTAATGGAGGAGTTGAAGTTAACGCGTTCAATTGGTGACACAATTAAAGGTCAAATGGAACCCTGACTGAAAATCAGTCACAGCCTGCAGACATGGAAAATCAGGTGGACACAAATCAAACATCTGCTGTAAAAAAACGCACAGTGAAAATGACACCCAAAGCTCTAATGGTGAGAATTGAAACACTTCAGAAGGAGAGAAGATCCCAAACAAGGCAAGCAACATGCAGAAACATATCATGGAGAGGATGGAAAATGGAGAGGACAAAGTGGAAGTGCAATCGTCTTTCACCAAATATCTCAATGTTGTAAAGGAAGCTGCAAGTGCACACCAATCCCTCCTACCAATTCTACCTACAGAGGACCAAATCAAACATGACATATGGTACAAAGCCAAATTAATCAGTGTACATGAATTTATTGACCATGTTAACACCTGGATGAGAACACCAACCCTGGAAAATATTGAGGATTTGGAAAACGAAATTAATCCAAATGACAGCATTTCTAATGTTATAAGTCACAAATCACATGGGAGTCACACACACTCTGGTTCTAGTCGGTCAAGCACCTCCTCAGCTCGCAGACAGGCAGAGGCCGAAAGGGCTGCCCTCGCTGTCCGCTCTGCAGCTCTAAAGGAAAAACATGCATTGGAAGAGGGGGAGGAAAGGATAAAAAGGAAATTGGAAGAGGAGTCGTTACAGATCAAAAGGAAATTGGAAGAGGAGTCACAGATCAAAAGGAAACTGGAAGAGGAGGAGGAAAAGATCAAAAAGAAATTGGAAGAGGAAAGGGAAAGAATCACAAAGAAAAAAGAAATGATGGATCTGGATGCTCAATTGGCAGTTGCTGATGCGAAATTAGCAGTTTTAAAAGCTCCCAGCCTCCATGCTTCCTCCCATACAGCATCTGATGGCATGAGCTCCTACTTACAGAGAACCAAGGAACCACCAGTCACTCTCAACCCCCAGGCTAAAGCACCAGTCACTCTCAACCCCCAGGCTAAAAACTATCAACCCCTCACACAGCAGCAGTCAAGCCAAGCTTCACCACCACCTCCACCACAGTCCATACACCATCCATCTGAGCAACAACAACTAACAGCATGGCAACTACAATATATGACACCACCTCCCATTCAACCACCCACCTTTTGGCAAGAGCAACAGTCCATGCTTTCACACCCTAAACCCATTCAGGTACAACTGCAACCACCACCTTCTGTACCAAAACAGCAGCAGGTGTCTTGGAATACAGTGCAGTACCATAGCCCTACAACCCACACGGACCCCCCTGTACAGCAATCAAGGCAAACTAACATTTCCCCTCCAACCAATGGCACCCCTACTGTAATTGATTTATTGCACAGGCACAATGAGATTGCAACATTGCAAATGTCATTGCAAACTTCTCATCTACTCCCAGCCAGGGAGATTCCCTATTTTGACGGTGATCCATTACTGTACAGAACCTTTGTCAGAGCATTTGTGCAATGCGTTGAGAAAAACACAAGCAACAAAGGAGACTGTTTGTACTATCTGGAAATGTACACTAGGGGTCAACCTAAAGAACTGGTACGTAGCTGTCAACACATGCCCCCAGAAAGAGGCTATGAGATGGCAAAGTTTTTGTTGGAAAAACACTTTGGTGACCAGTACTAGATAACAGCAGCTTACATGGAGAAAGTGTTCAACTGGCCTGTGGTGAAGTCTGAAGATGTACGAGCTCTGCAAGCCTACTCACTGTACCTTCGAGAATGTCGCACTGCCATGGAAAATGTGCAGTACATGCAGGAACTAAATATGCCAGCTAACATGAAAACTGTGATCTTTAAGCTGCCGTACAAGCTGCGAGAAAGCTGGAGAGTCTCTGCATGCAACATCATGGAAAACTACCATCGCAGACATCAGTTTACAGACATTGTTGCATTCATTGAGCGACAGGTGAAAATTATCTCTGACCCAGTCTTTGGAGACATCCAGAATGCACCACAGACTACAGGAAGTAACCCTGTAAAAGGAATGAAATCACAAGGTAAATCCAAATTCCAAGGTAGCAGTTTTGTCACAACCATTAAAATCGAAACCCCTGATGCGGAAGATCAAACCACATTTAAACCTGTTCCACAGCAAAGTCCTCCTGCTCGTACCACAAACGCCTGTGTTTTCTGCTTTAAAAATCATGCTCTTGACCAGTGTCCTCAGTTGGAGGAGAAGACCCACAGAGAGAAGATAACTTTCATAAGACAGAAAGGAATCTGTTTTGGGTGTCTTCATGTTGGACATCTTAGCAGGGATTGTGATAAGCGCTTGACCTGCAAGATATGCAAGCAAAACCATCCAAGTCTGCTTCATATTGGTCTGAAGGAAAGAGCAAGCAACATAATTCCAAACCAAAATAAGGCAAGGGGAATATCTGTGAGCAATGTACAAGTATCGATGCAAACATGTGGACAAACGGGGGCTGGAAATAGAATTTTGTCAATTCTGCCTGTACAGATAAAGTCCAGCAAAGGACACACAGTCATACAAACCTATGCATTCCTGGATCCGGGAAGCACGGATACATTTTGTTCTGAAAGCTTAATGACAAAGCTCAATTTGAATGGAATAAAAACACAAATCAATCTCCTAACCATGGGCCCAAAAACATCAATTTCCAGTTACATGCTGACAGACTTAAAGATTTCAAGCCTTACTGGGCAACAGTTCTACGACCTTCCCAAGGTCTACACCCAAAAAAGGATGCCCATAACTACAAACAACCTCATCAATAAAGAGGAGTTGGCTAAATGGCCATACTTGGATGGTGTCACTCTTCCTCGTATTCAAGCCGATGTAGAGCTAGTGATTGGGACCAATGCGTCTAAACTGCTTGAACCCTGGGAAGTGGTCAACAGTCATGGAAATGGACCGTATGCCGTCAAGACCCTATTGGGGTGGGTCATTAATGGCCTTCCTGATTACAGTAAGAAGAGGAGTAAGATTGGCTGCTCCACTACTACTGTCAACAGGACCTCCATAACAAAGCAAGAAGAGCTGCTGCACAATCAATACAACCATGATTTACATGACAGGTCATCAGAAGACATTTCTAGAGATGACATGAAGTTCATGAAGGTCATGACAAATACGTGCAAGCTTCAAAATGGACACTACACTTTGGAACTTCGCTTTAAAAAGGATGATGTGTCTCTGCCCAACAAACAGTGTGCTGCTAGGCAACGCATACTTAATCGGAAAAGGAGGGAAAGATGCAAAACATCTGATGTCACACAATGGCGGTACATTAATACCACTCAAAATCCTGCAGACAAAGCGTCAAGAAGAGTTGAAGTGGATCAGGAAATGTTTCTGAAGAAACAGACGAAGAATGGCCAGCTGATATGTTGGAGTACGGGATCGCAGCGAAGGGCCCTGAGAGGTCAGTTGCCAGGATCCTGAAAATGACTCTACTGGAGATGAGTCAAACGAGGAAATCACTAAGTGACAAAGTGGATCAGGAAATGATGCGCATTAAAGTTGCACTAAAAAAGGAGACAAGTCCAATACATCTCTGACCTAATGCTGGAAACGCTGGTTAAGAGAGTATTTACCTTTGCTACAGGAGCGGCAGAGGGGGAGCAAACAGAGAAGAAGTCTCGTCCCAAATGACATTTGTACTGATCGCAGACAACACCGCTCCACGTGGCTCTTGGTTACTTGGAAGAGTCATGGAGACTTATCCAGATAAAAAAGGATTGGTGTGTTCTGCTAAAATCAAAACTGAAAAAACTCTTACTCAAAGATGGTTATTATTTGTTTATATTTATGGCTCCATTGTTATTTATTTTAAATTGTTCATGGCATCATGCCCTTCTCAATTGGGGGCCGGAGTGTTGGAGCCAAAATTCCTTATTTGTTTATATTGTTTTTATTTTTATTTTCTCTAATTGATTGTTGGGTTCAGCATGATGAATTTCCTTTGCGGCAGATTGCTCCGCCTACTTCCTGTTAAGAACCAGGAAGTGTTGACAGGGAGGGGACTGTTGCCATGGTGCGGTTACCATGGTAGCCTCCTTTAAATTGGGTTCAGGTGTGAGCATGGGCAGGGTGATTGGAGGACAAACAGTTTTCGACCGTGTTCGTGGTCGTGGTCGTGTTCGTGTCGTATTGTGTCATGTGGTGACAATGCTGTGATAATGTGCCAATCAAGGTCAGCATACTTTGTTATAGAATTTACATTTGATTTAAATTAGATAGCTGGAATAAACGGATTGTCATATCCAAAACACAGTTCTACAGTACTGGACATTCTATTATTTTCACGCGTCAAACTGGTCAACACAGTCGCCCTCGGTACCAGCCCAAAGGTAAGGGCTGTATACATGGGTTTATAAATGACAGTGCCTTGGCAACCCTAGTCACTGCACCTTGTAGGTTTCAAATAAACACATGAATAAATATTTATACTGTATTATTACAATAATCTTATCCTCGCCAACCCTCCCGATTTTCCGGGAGACTCCCAAAATTCAGCGCCTCTCCCGAAAACTTCCCGGGACAAATATTCTCCCGAAAATCTCCCGATTTTCAGCCGGAGCTGGAGGCCACGTCCCCTCCAGCTCCATGCGGACCTGAGTGAAGACAGCCTTTTTTCACGTCCACTTTCCCACGATATAAACAGCGTGCCTGCCCAATCACGTTATTCCATACGAGGCGTCCGGCATACCGCCGATGAGCATGGTGCAGATGGAGAAGACCTTCTCGGCGTCCGTTTTGGCGCACACATTGCCAAGCTAAAAAAAACTTATCAGCTTCAGCAGCTAGTTCGCGGCAGTCCAAAATGGTGGTGTTCGCTAAAGCAGCCCGCACCTGAGTAGGCAGGAGTCTCAGGAAATACTGCACGAAGAAGAATTCAGGTGTGTGCTCACCTAAGAGTCCTAGCATGTTGTTCATTAGTTCAGATGGCTTGCAATCGCCAAGCCCCTGCAACGAAAAAAGGCGGTTAGCTCGCTCCGCGTCGGAAAGATGAAATGTCTGTAAGAGGTGAGCCTTCAACGTGCGGTACTTGTTCCTCTCCGGTGGGTGCGTAATGGCGTTAACCACTTTGGTCGCCGTCGCGTTGCCGAGGGAGGACACGACATAATAAAACTTAGTGTCGTCCTCGGTGATACCACGCAGGGCAAACTGTGCCTCGGCCTGGGCAAACCATGCGGTCGCGGAAGTTTCCCAGAACTCGGGCAGCTTTAGAGAAACCGCATTCGCCGTCATGGTCGATAAAAAAAATCACTGAATCCGTTCAGTGAAGCGTCGGGGTCACCAGTGTTGTGCTCGTAGCGGGAAGGCTAGACAACTTGAAATATAGTTGACACACAAAAACGTGTGCGTCATTTATTCAAGAAAAGCACAAGCAAGAATGAACGCTTTCATCACAACACTCAAATATCGCGGGAACAACAAACCCCCACCTTTGTGAGAATGTACTGACGGCCACTTAAAGGGGCCGCGCCGAATTACTCGCTCTTAACAACACACAAAGAACAACATTGTCATGTGCACAATAGAACAGTACAGTGAATGATGATGACAAAGATAAATAACAGGTGTGGTGAATTATGTCCTTAAATCAACCTCTACATATATATATATATATATATATATATATATATATATATATATATATATATATATATATATATATATATGTATTGGTGAATTCTAGCTGTAAATATACTCCTCCCCTCGAAACCACGCCCCCAACCACGGCCCGCTCGCCCCCCCGCTCACCCCCGACCACGCCACCACCCCCCACTCCACCACCTCCCGAAATCGGAGGTCTCAAGGTTGGCAAGTATGCTTATCATTGCTATTAGCGCGTAATCTGCAAAAAAAAATCGGAGGTCTCAAGGTTGGCAAGTATGCTTATCATTGCTATTAGCGTGCAATCTGCAAGATAGCGATTAGTAACACTCACTGCCAGCTAACTATTAGCAATTGTGCGGCACTATATTGTATTCTTATAATATCTTAGTACAAGAACAAGGATATAGGATAAAGAGAACAAGGAAATGAGATACAATTGCTATGGTATTAAAAAGGGTAGGATTAAATAAACTCAGATTCTTCCTACTCCTTGTAATGAAATGTTGTAATGAAACAACTGGACATATGTGATGCATTACGTTGTATCGTATGCATGTTCGAAATAAACTGAAACTGAACTGAAATTTAACTAGTATTGCACAACAGTTTAATTTAAAACACAATTTTATACAAGATATTTAAGTAGGGATCCATCTCTGCCTCAGGTTGGCTGTCCTTGACCTGGAAAACATCGAAGACCCCCTGCTATTGTATTCTCCCGTGTGCGCTTGCGCGCTTTCTTATGCGCTTAAAGTTACGCACGTTTCTCATTCGTATTCCCACAGCCAGACTGCGGACACGCCCACATCACGTAAATGAGGCAATTTGCCGTGACGCCTTTTTCCTAGGTCGCCTATAAAGTATTATGGGAATAAGCGGTAGAAAGTGGATGGATGGATGGAGTTTTACTAACGCTTGTGAATGCCATTGAAATCAATTAAGTATTAATAGTTATTATTAGATTGCATTATTAGTGGATAGGGCTAACAAGAATCTAGTCAAATGATTGCTTGAACTTTAGAAGTCCTTCAAAACTTGGCGGCTATGATGTTCATACTTTTTCGCAAACTAGTGGTATATATTTTACACTTTGTGTAGTATATGGAAGCTGGACCCGCTGACCCAGAACTTGTAGCAGTGTAAATTCAAGCACTTTCAGACCACATACGGAAGTGCTGGGTAACCAATCAGGTGTTAGGACCCGCCCACTAACTTTGACGGCTGAGTTTGACAGATAAAATAAATCACACAGAACCAGCCACTGTCTGTTTGCGGCCACAAGAGGACGATGTTACATTACATCACACATTTCAATCGTCTTTCCTCAAAACAAAACATAACCGACTATCCATCCATCCATTTTCTACTGCGACATAGTCGACAAGTCTACTGGTCGACTATGAATACGCAAATCACACACATGTAAATATTGAAGAACGAGGACTCTTCAAGATTGAGATGTTTAAAAGAAGGAATTAGGCTCTGACAGGAAACCGCGTAGCGTGTCAGTCTCAGACCGGAAGTGTGTACATGCACCTGATCAAGTAAAAAAAAAAAAGGGAACAGGTAAACAGGTGTTCATTGTTTGACGGTGGGTTGCCTCGCAGAGATGGTTTGTGGAGGATTCGTTTGCACCAAAAACTCCCTTTGCGCACTAAATATACTATATGTGGTAAGTGCGCTTTTTATTAACGTTTTCATTATTTGCCGTTTATTTTTTAATTCCCAATTTTGTTTAATTGAAGGACTTTCGAAATGCGTCTCACATTTCCCCTTGATTTGGAATTAGTGAGTTTTTGACTAGAATGATTTGTTTTTGTCAATGTATTTATTTGTGTTTGTGTGCGTCTATTGTTATTCAAAAGTAGAATGTCCCCCATCATATTGTTTGTTGATATGGGATTATCTAAAAATATGAAGATCGCCTGTCTATTTCAGTTTCGGTTACGTAAATTTTAACTTGAGCAAGTCTGAATTTCACATCTTTTTTGAGGGCACATTTAGTTTCCTCTTAAATACATTTATATGTTATTCATTCTGCACCAAAATCACTTGAACTCATTGCATTTTAGTCATTATTGGCCTATTTATTTTTTGTTAATATTAGCCTATATTTACGCTCACTAGGGATCCCTAGTCAACAATCGCTCTTTGATGACATATTGGCCGGATCAACGCGACCGCAGTGTTCAGACTGCAGTCGCATTCATTACCTGTTTTGTGTCCACATGGGAAAAAGTCGGAATCGCACTGTTCACATTGATAAGAAAAAGTCAGATACAGGTCACATATGGGCAAACAAATCGGAATTGATCTGTGGTGTGAACAAGGCCTACAGCTCTTGAAGAGGAAATTATGTGTTACACATTTTTGTGTGGTGTTGCTTCATTATTTGTGATTATTCTTGGCTGAATATTTTTTTTCATGCGTTGCAGCGGCACCTAAGTGAATGTTACAGCGCGCGTGTGTCATAATTACAAAGTTCAGCTGGATAAAAAAAAAAATGATAGCCAGAATACTAACGGTCCTCCTGGACCGACCCAATTAGAAACCGGTACCAAAAAAAAACGGTCCTCAATAGGGCTCTGAATCTTTGGGCACCACACGATACAATTTGATTCTTGGGGGTAACGATTCGAATCAGAATTGATTTGCGGATCAAAATGATTCTCAATTCAAAATCAATACTTTAAAGGCCTACTGAAATGAATTTTTTTTATTTAAACGGGGATAGCAGATCCATTCTATGTGTCATACTTGATCATTTCGCGATATTGCCATATTTTTGCTGAAAGGATTTAGAACATCGACGATAAAGTTCGCAACTTTTGGTCACTGATAAAAAAAGCCTTGCCTGTACCGGAAGTAGGGTGACGTCGCAGGTTGAAGGGCTCCTCACATTTCCCCATTGTTTACACCAGCAGCGAGAGCGATTCGGACCGAGAAAGCGATGATTACCCCATTAATTTCAGCGAGGATGAAAGATTCGTGGATGAGGAACGTGAGAGTGAAGGACTACAGTGCAGTGCAGGTCGTATCTTTTTTCGCTCTGACCGTAACTTAGGTAAAAGGGCTCATTGGATTCCACACTTTCTCCTTTGTATTTGTATTTTAAACCACCTCGGATACTATATCCTCTTGAAAATGAGAGTCGAGAACGCGAAATGGACATTCACAGTGACTTTTATCTCCACGACAATACACTTTAGCTACGTAGCTAACGTGATAGCATCGTACTTAAATGCAGATAGAAACAAAAGAAATAAGCCCCTGACTGGAAGGATAGACAGAAGATCAACAATACTACTATCAGGAGACACCGAACCAAACACTGGACCTGTAACTACACGGTTAATGCTGTTCCGCCTGTCGAAGCCTAGCAATGCTGTTGCTAACGATGCCATTGAAGCTAACTTAGCTACGGACCTCGTCAGAGCTATGATAAAAACATTAGCGCTCCACCTACGCCAGCCCTCATCTGCTCATCAACACCCGTGCTCACCTGCGTTCCAGCGATCGACGCCGCGACGAAGGACTTCACCCGATCATCGATGCGGTCGGCGGCTAGCGTCGGATAGCGCGTCTGCTATTCAACTCAAAGTCCTCCTGGTTGTGTTGCTGCAGCCAGCCGCTAATACACCGATCCCACCTACAGCTTTCTTCTTTGCAGTCTCCATTGTTCATTAAACAAATTGTAAAAGATTCACCAACACAGATGTCCAGAATACTGTGGAATTTTGCGATGAAAACAGAGCTGTTTGTATTGTGATACAATGTGTCCGAATACTTCCGTTTCAACCATTGACGTCACGCGCAAACGTCATCATACATAGACATTTTCAACCGGAAGTTCCCCGGGAAATTTAAAATTGCGCTTTATAAGTTAACCCGGCCGTATTGGCATGTGTTGCAATGTTAAGATTTCATCATTGATATATAAACTATCAGACTGCGTGGTCGGTAGTAGTGGGTTTCAGTAGGCCTTTAATAACATTATAAAAAAATTAAATAAAAATATATTTTTAATTTTATTTTTAATTGATACAAGTAAAAATCACGATTCTTTCAAAAATAATTTTTTTTTGACACCCTAGTACTCGGTATACATCCCTAACGCTTCCTAAACATTAACATTATGAGTTGAGGCATTACGTTTCCACAAATTGCCAATAATCATTTAAAAAATGTTCCTACCTCAGCTTGTGAGCCTGCTGCTGGTGGGCGTGGCGGCATGGGGAAAATGGTTCGGCCTGGTCTCCAGCATCCACGTGGTGGCGGTGGTCATTGGCGTGGGCATCTTCTTGTTTCTGGTGGCCTTCGTAGGCCTGTGCGGCGCCCTGAGGCACCACCAGGTCCTCCTTTTCTTCGTATCCTTTGTCTCCACCTCCTGTTTGTTTGTCAGCTAGCACTTGGTCATCCTCAACGTGCATTTCAGTACGTGATCATCCTCTTCGTGGTGTTCGTGGTGCAGCTGTCGGTGTCCTGCGCCTGTCTGGCCCTCAATAAAGACCAGCAGGTATCTCCTCTCTCAATAAAACTAGCACCGGTTCTTTTCAAAGATGGGGATGCTGACTACTGCTTACCTGTGTCTTATCAAGAATCATCTTCTGGAAGTCGGATGGAACAGGTCGGAGTCCACACAGAGGGACGTGGAAAAGACCCTCAACTGCTGTGGATTCTCCTACGTCAGCTACAACGCATCCTGTGCTGCTGTAAGGGAACTACACTTGACACCCACAAAAACAATTAAAATCCTTGTATCCCATACATTTACTGTATATGTAGAAAAAAATGGCTATCCGTTCGCTCTTGGTCATAAACACAGACTTGGTAGAGGTGGGAATCTTTGAGCAACTCACGATTCAACCCGATTTTTGTGGCAACGATTAGATTCAGAATCGATTTTACACGATTGTTGATTCAAACTGATTCTCACAATTAGTTATTTGGTATAATAATAATAATAAAACATTTTCGTTACAAATTACAAAACCTTATTTTGGTTGCTGACGTATATACGCGGCGACTAAGCATGGAGATGGCTTTAAAACGTATTTAAGAATTGATTCTTTAAAAAACAAATGCAAAAAAATAATCGATTTTTGTAAATTACAAATCCATTTCGAATCAGAATTTGGATGAGACCTTTTTTTTAGCACTCCTAACAATGGCCGTTGTGACTTTTTCGCTAAATTAAGGGGTGTCTTTGGAACAGTTGACTATCCTTTGATTCGGAGGACTAGGATTCGACTGCCAACCCCGCAGTCACTCACTGGCTTTGTCTTGCTTGTAACATAAAAGAAGCGACGGCAAAATGTAAAATTTATATTTCTACACATACAGTGGGGCAAGAAAGTATTTAGTCAGCCACTGATTGTGCAAGTTCTCCCACTTGAAATTATGACAAAGGTCTGTAATATCCATCGTAGGTACACTTCAACTGTGAGAGACAGAATGTGAAAAAAGGAATCAGATTGCAGGATTTTTCAAGAAGTTATTAGCAAAAGATGGTAGAAAATAAGTATTGGTCAATAAAAAAAGGTAAACTCAATAATTTGTAATATAAACTTTGTTGGCAAGGACAGGGGTCATACGTTTCCGGTAGATCTTCACCAGGTTCGCAGAAACTGTTGCTGCCAATTTGGCCCGTTCTTCCATGTAGATCGCCTCTCGAGCAGTGATGTTTTGGGGCTGTTGCCATGCAACACAGACTTTCAACTACCAGCACAGATTTTCTATTGGGATGAGGTCCGGAAACTGGCTAGACCAGGGGTCGGCAACCTTTACCACTCAAAGAGCCATTTTGACCAGTTTCACAAATTAAAGAAAACAAAGGGAGCCACAAAACTCTTTTGAAATTTAAAATGAAATAACACTGCATACAAGGCTTTTTTTTGCTTTGTGCTATGTATAAACCAGGGGTTTCAAACACGCAGCCCGCATCTTAATATGGAAATTAAATGTTAGTGCGTACCACAAGTTTTATACGAATGGCGCTTGACAGCGGCATACTTGCTAAACCTACCGCTTGACAGCGTCATACTTGCCAACCGTCCCGAATTCACCAGGAGATTCCCGAAATTTGAATACACTTATCTCTCGAATGTCTGCTGACTCTTACCCATACAACAATAATAGCACCCTCTATTACCATCATTGACAACGTAACAGTCCAGGTACATTTTGTGTGTAGCTTTTGCTTGCTTACATGTGTGACAGCAAGGCATACTTGCTCCACAGCCATACAGGTTACACTGACGGTGGCGATATAAACAACTTTAACACTCTTTCTAATATGCGCCACACTGTGAACCCACACCAAACAAGAATGACAAACACATTTCTGGAGAACATCCGCACTGTAACACAACATAAACACAACAGAACAAATACCCAGAATCCCATGCATCCCTAACTCCTACGGGCTACATTATAAAACCCCGCTACCACCACACCCCGCACCCCCCACCACCACCACACATCAACCCCCCCCCTCCGTGCGTCGGTTTAGGTGGGCGGGGTTTGGTGGTAGCGGGGGTGTATAATGTAGCCCGGAGGAGTCAAGTGCCCCTGGCTGCATTTTGTTCTGTTGTGTTTATGTTGTGTTACGGTGTGGCTGTTCTCCCGTAATGTGTTTGTCATTCTTGTTTGGTGTGGGTTCACAGTGTGGCGCATATTAGTAAGAGTGTTAAAGTTGTTTATATCGACACCGTCAGTGTAACCTGTATGGCTGTGGAAGTAGTATGCCTTGCTGTTACACATGTGTGCAAGCAGGAGCTGCACACACCATGCACTTTGACTGACATGTCAATACCGTTGCCTGTAGAGGGCGCTACACGCCGCATCATCACTGAATCCCCTTATTATAGCTGACAGGGTAAAGATTGGAGAATAATTGCCCCGGGAGATTACAGGGAGGGGCACTGAAATCCGGAAGACTCCCGGGTAAATCGGGAGGGTCGCCAAGTATGCAGTTGAGCCGCATCAGAGTGGTCAAAGAGCCGCATGCGGCTCCGGAGCCGCGGGTTGCCGACCCCTGGGCTAGACGACTCCGGGACCTTGAAATACTTCTTACGGACCCACTCCTTTGTTGCCCGGGTGGTGTGTTTGGGATCATTGTCATGCTGAAAGACCCAACCATGTCTCATCTTTATTGCTATTGATGATGGAAGGAGATTTTTTGTTCAAAATATCACAATACATGGCCCCATATTTTTTTTCCTTAACACGGATCAGTCGTTCTGTCCCCTTTGAAGAAAAACAGCCCCAAAACATGAGGTTTCCACCCCCATGCTTCACAGTGGCTATGGTGTTCTTGAGATGCATCTCGGCATTCTTCTTACTCCAAACACAAGTTAGATTTTTACCAAAAAATTATATTTTGGTCTCATCTGGATCATCCACATCATGATCATCCACAAGCAAACTTTAGGCGGGCGTGGACATGGGCTGGCCTAAGCATTGGGACATCTGTCAGCGTAGTGTGTCACTGAAAGTAACCTTTTGTTAGTGGGTCCCAGCTCTCTGCAGGTCATTCACCAGGTCCCCTGTGTAGTTCTGGGACTTTTGCTCAGTTTGACCCAATGAGATAAGATCTTGCGTGGAGCCCCAGATCAAGGGAGATTATTAATAACCTTGTATCCATTTTCTAATAATTGCTCCCACAGTTGATTTATTCACACCAAGCTGCTTGCCTTTTGTAAATTCACTCTTCCCAGCCTTGTGCCGGTCGACAATTTTGTCCCTGGTGTCATTTGATAGCTTTTTGGTCTTGGCCGTAGTGGAGTTTGACTGTTTAAGGCTGTGGTCAGGTGTCTGATATACAGACAATGGGTTTAAATAGTAGCCATTAACACAGGTAACGAGTGGAGGGTAAGAAGAGCTTCTTAAAGAAATGACAGGTTTTTAAGAGCCTGAAATCTTGCTTGTTTGTAGACCAATTACGTACTTTCCACCATGTTGAGAAAATTCTTTATATGATTTCTTGGATTTTTTTGCCACATTTCATGTCTACCTATGATGAAAATTACAGACCTCTGTCAACATTTTAAGTGGGAAAACTTGCACAATTGATGGCTGACTGAAATACTTTTTTTCCCTACTGTATTTGCTCTGCTCGCTTTTTGCTTTTGTCTCCTCCGTGTCCATAAAAATCACATGCGTGTGTGTCATGGGCAATTATGCAAATCAAGCGACGACGTCACCCATGAAACAAGCAGTGGAAGTACTCAGTTTACAGTTCAAAAGTGGGTTTGGTCGGGTTTCACACTATTTTCCCCAAAGAAAATAATTTGTTCCAGTGTTAAACTGTCACCACCAGGAAGCCTTAATCACAGGCTACTTTGAGTAACATATTAGCGTTCTTACATACCAGGGTAAAAAGTGTATCCATGATGGCGGTCAATGCAATGCGTGGTGAAGGAAAAGGCCATAATCAGACATCTTTGTTTGACATAAAGGGGCCCTGTTATGCAAAATCACCTTCTTCTTTTTTTAACCTATCTGTACCTGCTGTTGTGTATTTGGGATCTGCATAACTCCCGAAAAATAGAAATTAAAGCATGCAAGCATTGCAGAGACATTTTCAAAACAATCTTGCCTTCCTTCATTCTTCCTCCAAACAAGCAGTCTCCATTGGTGACGTCAGATTATCCACTTATGGTGGAGAGCAGTAGTCCGACGCTGTAGTCAGTAAGTCCCTTCTTTTTCTCTATCCTCTTGTTGTGGGGCAGACTGGCTCGTACATGCACATGCATCCTCCGCTGTTGCCATTTCTAATACCAAGTAGTGTATAGTTTGAACTTATATCTGTCAGTAGATGCAGTCGAAGTGGAGGCACTTAAAGGCCTACTGAAACCCACTACTACCGACCACGCAGTCTGATAGTTTATATATCAATGATGAAATCTTAACATTGCAACACATGCCAATACGGCCGGGTTAGATTAGTAAAGTGCAATTTTAAATTTCCCGCGAAATATCCTGCTGAAAACGTCTCGGTATGATGACGTTTGCGCGTGACGTCACGGATTGTAGCGGACATTTTGGGACAGCATTGTGGCCAGCTATTAAGTCGTCTGTTTTCATCGCAAAATTCCACAGTATTCTGGACATCTGTGTTGGTGAATCTTTTGCAATTTGTTTAATGAACAATGGAGATAGCAAAGAAGAAAGCTGTAGGTGGGAAGCGGTGTATTAGCGGCCGGCTGCAGCAACACAAACACGTAGCGGGTGTTTCATTGTTTACATTCCCGAACGATGACAGTCAAGCTTTACCATTGGCCTGGGACAAGCTTTACCATTGGCCTGGGACAACAGAGACTCTTACCAGGAAGACTTTGAGTTGGATACGCATGCTTGTGGAGATAGGACAACAGAGACTCTTACCAGGAGGACTTTGAGTTGGATACGCGCTACCGTGAGTACGCAGCTGCGGCTTCCAAACATTTGATCGCTTGCCCGTACGTACGTGCGTGCCGCTATGTGCATGTCATGTACGCAACTTTGGGGAAATATATGTGCTGTATGAACTTTGCGGAGGTGAACGGTACTTTGGGCTGTGGAATTGAGTGTGTTGTGCGGGTATTGGCGGGTTATACGGACAGGAGGGGACAGGAGGGGGGAAGTGTTTGTTATGCGGGATTAATTTGTGGCATATTAAATATAAGCCTGGTTGTGTTGTGGCTAATAGAGTATACCTGTATATATGTCTTGTGTTTATTTACTGTTTTAGTCATTCCCAGCTGAATATCAGGTCCCACCCGCCTCTCACAGCATCTTCCCTATCTGAATCGCTTCCACTGTCCTCTAGTCCTTCACTCTCACTTTCCTCATCCACGAATCTTTCATCCTCGCTCAAATTAATGGGGAAATCGTTGCTTTCTCGGTCCGAATCGCTCTCGCTGCTTGTGGCCATGATTGTAAACAATGTGCAGATGTGAGGAGCTTCACAACCTGTGACGTCACGCTACTTCCGGTAAAGGCAAGGCTTTTTTATCAGCGACCAAAAGTTGCAAACTTTATCATCGATGTTCTCTAATAAATCCTTTTAGAAAAAATATGGCAATATCGCGAAAGGATCAAGTATGACACATAGAATGGATCTGCTATCCCCGTTTAAATAAGAAAATCTCATTTCAGTAGGCCTTTAAATAAGACCACCCACAAAACGGCGCATCCTAGAGAAGGTCAGAAAGCGGCTCGGAGACTGTCTTTAAAACATAATCCATGCAACATTTTGACCAGAAAAACACCATTACATTTTAGGTAGACCATCCATCCATCCATCCATCCATCTTCTTCCGCTTATCCGAGGTCGGGTCGCGGGGGCAGCAGCTTAAGCAGGGAAGCCCAGACTTCCCTCTCCCCAGCCACTTCGTACAGCTCCTCTCGGGGGATCCCGAGGCGTTCCCAGGCCAGCCGGGAGACAGTCTTCCCAACGTGTCCTGGGTCTTCCCCGTGGCCTCCTACCGGTCGGACGTGCCCTAAACACCTCCCTAGGGAGGCGTTCGGGTGGCATCCTGACCAGATGCCCGAACCACCTCATCTGGCTCCTCTCGATGTGGAGGAGCAGCGGCTTTACTTTGAGCTCCCCCCGGATGGCAGAGCTTCTCACCCTATCTCTAAGGGTGAGCCCCGCCACCCGGCGGAGGAAACTCATTTCGGCCGCTTGTACCCATGATCTTGTCCTTTCGGTCATAACCCAAAGCTCATGACCATAGGTGAGGATGGGAACGTGGATCGACCGGTAAATTGAGAGCTTTGCCTTCCGGCTCAGCTCCTTCTTCACCACAACGGATCGATACAGCGTCCGCATTACTGAAGACGCCGCACCGATCCGCCTGTCGATCTCACGATCCACTCTTCCCTCACTCGTGAACAAGACTCCGAGGTACTTGAACTCCTCCACTTGGGGCAGGGTCTCCTCCGCAACCCGGAGATGGCACTCCACCCTTTTCCGGGCGAGAACCATGGATTCGGACTTGGAGGTGCTGATTCTCATCCCAGTCGCTTCACACTCAGCTGCGAACTGATCCAGCGAGAGCTGAAGATCCTGGCCAGATGAAGCCATCAGGACCACATCATCTGCAAAAAACAGAGACTTAATCCTGCAGCGACCAAACCAGATCCCCTCAACGCCTTGACTGCGCCTAGAAATTCTGTCCATAAAAGTTATGAACAGAATCGGTGACAAAGGGCAGCCTTGGCGGAGTCCAACTCTCACTGGAAACGTGTCCGACTTACTGCCGGCAATGCGGACCAAACTCTGGCACTGATAATACAGGGAGCAGACCGCCACAATCAGACAGTCCGATACCCCATACTCTCTGAGCACTCCCCACAGGACTTCCCGAGGGACACGGTCGAATGCCTTCTCCAAGTCCACAAAACACATGTAGACTGGTTGGGCAAACTCCCATGCACCCTCAAGGACCCTGCCGAGAGTATAGAGCTGGTCCACAGTTCCACGACCAGGACGAAAACCACACTGTTCCTCCTGAATCCGAGGTTCGACTATCCGGCGTAGCCTCTTCTCCAGCACACCTGAATAGACCTTACCGGGAAGGCTGAGGAGTGTGATCCCACGATAGTTAGAACACACCCTCCGGTTCCCCTTCTTAAAGAGAGGAACCACCACCCCGGTCTGCCAATCCAGAGGTACCGCCCCCGATGTCCACGCGATGCTGCAGAGTCTTGTCAACCAAGACAGCCCCACAGCATCCAGAGCCTTAAGGAACTCTGGGCGGATCTCATCCACCCCCGGGGCCTTGCCACCGGGGAGCTTTTTAACTACCTCAGCAACCTCAGCCCCAGAAATAGGAGAGCCCACCACAGATTCCCCAGGCACTACTTCCTCATAGGAAGACGTGTTGGTGGGATTGAGGAGGTCTTCGAAGTATTCCCTCCACCGATCCACAACATCCGCAGTCGAGGTCAGCAGAACACCACCCTCACCATACACGGTGTTGATAGTGCACTGCTTCCCCTTCCTGAGGCGGCGGATGGTGGTCCAGAATCGCTTCGAAGCCGTCCGGAAGTCGTTTTCCATGGCTTCCCCGAACTCCTCCCATGTCCGAGTTTTTGCCTCCGCGACCGCCGAAGCCGCACACCGCTTGGCCTGTCGGTACCTGTCCGCTGCCTCAGGAGTCCTATGAGCCAAAAGAACCCGATAGGACTCCTTCTTCAGCTTGACGGCATCCCTCACCGCCGGTGTCCACCAACGGGTTCTAGGATTACCGCCACGACAGGCACCAACTACCTTGCGGCCACAGCTCCAATCAGCCGCCTCGACAATAGAGGTGCGGAACATGGTCCATTCGGACTCAATGTCCAGCACCTCCCTCGTGACATGTTCAAAGTTCTTCCGGAGGTGGGAATTGAAACTCTCTCTGACAGGAGACTCTGCCAGACGTTCCCAGCAAACCCTCACAATGCGTTTGGGCCTGCCAGGTCTGTCCGGCATCCTCCCCCACCATCACAGCCAACTCACCACCAGGTGGTGATCGGTAGAAAGCTCCGCCCCTCTCTTCACCCGAGTGTCCAAAACATGAGGCCGCAAATCCGACGACACAACTACAAAGTCGATCATGGAACTGCGGCCTAGGGTGTCTTGGTGCCAAGTGCACATATGGACACCCTTATGTTTGAACATGGTGTTTGTTATGGACAATCTGTGACGGGCACAAAAGTCCAATAACAAAACACCGCTCGGGTTCAGATCCGGGCAGCCATTCTTCCCAATCACGCCTCTCCAGGTTTCACTGTCGCTGCCAACATGAGCGTTGAAGTCCCCCAGTAGAACGAGGGAATCACCCGGGGGAGCACTCTCAAGTACTCCCTCGAGTGAATCCAAAAAGGGTGGGTACTCTGAGCTGCGGTTTGGCGCGTAAGCGCAAACCACAGTCAGGACTCGTTCCCCCACCCGAAGGCGGAGGGAAGCTACCCTTTCGTCCACCGGGTTGAACTCCAACATGCAGGCTCTGAGCCGGGGGGCAACAAGAATTGCCACCCCAGCCCGTCGCCTCTCACTGCCGGCAACGCCAGAGTAGAAGAGAGTCCAGCCCCTCTCGAGAGAACTGGTTCCAGAGCCCTTGCTGTGCGTCGAAGTGAGTCCGACTATGTCTAGTCGGAACTTCTCCACCTCGCGCAGTAGCTCAGGCTCCTTCCCCCCAGCGAGGTGACGTTCCACGTCCCAAGAGCTAGCTTCTGTAGCCGAGGATCGGACCGCCAAGTGCCCTGCCTTCGGCTTCCGCCCAGCTCACATCGCACCCGACCTCTATGACCCCTGCTATGGGTGGTGAGCCCATTGGAGGGGGAACCCACGTTGCCTCTTCGGGCTGTGCCCGGCCGGGCCCCATGGGGACAGGCCCGGCCACCAGGCGCTCGCCATCGTGCCCCACCTCCGGGCCTGGCTCCAGAGGGGGGCCCCGGTGACCCGCGTCCGGGCGAGGGAAATCTGGGTCCATAGGTTTTATTTTTCATTGAGGTCTTCGAGCTGCTCTTTGTCTGATCCCTCACCTAGGACCAGTTTGTCTTGGGAGACCCTACCAGGGGGCATAAAGCCCCCGGACAACATAGCTCCTAGGATCATTGGGACACGCAAACTCCTCTACCACGGTAAGGTGGCAGCTCAGAGAGGAGTTTTAGGTAGACCACAAGAGAGAAAAAAATGACCCCTTTAAACATTCTTTACAGTCATACAAGTCTAAAAATAAGTTAACCCACAAGTTCCTCGGGGAAAAAAGGCATATTTTACACCCAAGTACATTATTAGCTGAAATCTAAAGTGTATGCCTTTGGGGTTTAGAAGTTCCATTGTAGTTTAAATGGGAACTGCACTTTTTCTTAATTTGGCCTATCATTCACAATCCATATGTAAGACAAAAACAAGTTTTTTATTATTTTTTAAATAAACATTAGCAACAGTCAGCTAACAATAGAGTCAACGAGAGAGCTCCTCTATTCCGTCCATAAAGACATCTAAATAACGATCCAAAAAGCACTAACAATACTCCATTTACATTTCGTGACCTGAATATTAACAAAGTATTAGCGATATTGTTATTATAAGCGCTAACGTTAAGGACCTATTTTTAGCGTCACATTGATCACAGAGAGGTATCGAGCTGCTATATTGACATCATGGGCTGCTCTCTCGCCTCTGAGTTGGTAAAAATCACTTCTAGATTATAAATAATGCCTCTCACCTGGATAGTAGAAGGATGTGAACATAAAACAAGAAATTGGTCAACTTTGACATTCAACGTATACCCGGAGAAGGCGAGAAAGACTTAAGATGCTTGTTTGCACCCACCTTTTTTTTTTTAACTCTTCGAGGATTATGATTAATTTTTTATCTAAACGTGAAACATCTCATCAGTCAGCATCCCAGTGAGAGCAGACATTGTACAGTAAGTGGTTGTTTTATTATGTTGGACGTCTCTCACACAGCCTGCACTGAGTGCCAGTGTTGCAGGAAAAAGCAAAAATGGTGATGCCTTTATGAAATGCCACATGCCACCGTATGATTAAAATGATCAAAATAGTAAATATTACGTATTACGAATGTGCTTGTTACTACATTACATATAGCGTGTATATAAAATGTTGATGGAGGTGTTTGGATGTTTTTAAAGCGCTTTATGGGCGGAAGAGGGCGACTCCCGTTGGCTCCATTGTTAGCTGACTTTTCCTAACTTTTATTTACGATTTTAGAAATTAAAAAAAAGAAAAACAATGTGAATGATAGGCAAAGTTCCAAAAAAATGCAGTTACCCTTTAAGGTGTAAGAAGTAGCCATGCAGTTGTTTATTGTTAAAGTGTATATGTCATTTATGTTCGAGTAGTTTGAGTTTTTAAGCTCTAACTTAGTATTTCCTCTTTAGCTTAGCATCAATGATAACTTTGTGAAAGTGTATACAGTGTTTCCCAAACACTGCCAAGATACATGTGGGGGCGTGGCTATGGGCGTGGTCACATGACATAATCGAATAATTTGCATAATTTACTACAATGATATGATTTTCTCTAAAAAGGCTCAACAAATGTATACTTACTAATTAATAACCGTTTTGTTTTAAACGTCCATCCATCCATCCATTTTACAATATAATTACAACACTTTATGTACATATTTATATACAAATTTGAACAATAAGTTAGTCACTGAAATATATGTATTAATTGTGGTCCTTACAAAAAATATATCTAATAAAAATATAAAAGCTAAAATGTCTCTTAAAGCTCTGCCCCTCTAATTAGTGCATACTAAATAATTTAACTTTAGCCTACTACTACAACCATATTATTTACCAGCAACATAAAGTGAAACAGAGGCAGAGGTGTCCTGCCACAGTCAGTAACAAATAAACAGAAAACAGTAGTGGTGGTAGATAGACACAAAGCTTTGATCCATCTGATCCACTGAACAAAGAGCTCCAAAAATCTTGATCCTTTACTTCTCTTTTGTAAAGTAAATCTGAACAGCCGATATGGGCATCTACATTAACTATATGATTTGCTTGAGAAGCTGGACAAGAGAAAAAAAAATTAAAAACTTTTTTTTTTTTTTTTAAATAAGAATTTTTTTTGTGGCGGCCTTAATTCTTTCGTGGCGGGCCGCCACAAATAAATGAATGTGTGGGAAACACTGGCATATACAGATAAACTAAATGGCTAAGCTTGTTGTTTTGTCCTTAAATGTTTGTTGTAGAAGTTTATTTTTCCACTAATAGCATTTTTTGTCAGTAGCATTGTGATAATAGCTTCCATGCATGTTTTCTGGACTGTACCCTGTAGAGCTGTTTTAACCACATGCCGCCATTGTCTTGCAACACGTGCGCTGCCATCATTGAGACGTACGCAGGGGAGGTTCTGCGCTTCGTCGGGGGCATCGGACTCTTCTTCAGTTTCACAGAGGTGAGGATGTTGATACGGAAACAAAGCTTTCTCGGGCAATAACCTTGCTCTTTTTTGCAGATGCTTGGAGTTTGGCTGGCTCACAGATACAGAAACATTAAAGATCCCCGATCAAATCCCGGAGCATTTCTATGATTATGGTAATAAAGAACACCTCGCACTGCTTGAATCACAGTTTTCCTGCTTTTATATCTTGATCATATTTTCTGATCAACTGATTATGAATGTTTTGTGGTTAATTAGTAGGAAATAAGCATAAAAAAACGTATGGCGTTCCCTGTTGACTGACTGATTGTGCTAAAGACATGCATCTTATCACTTGGAGGCACACGTAATTGTTTTGTTTTCATGAACAGCAACTGAGTTTAGCCTAGCTTGGCACACAGGCTTGTTTGAATGTAAGCTAAGCTGTTAAGAATGTGTGTGTTTTATCAGCAATTCTTCACGCTGAACTAAGCCTCGGTATAAAGGTGTTAGGAGTCACATTAATTTGCCATCCGATGAAATAAAGGTGTTGTTGTATTGACAGTTTGTTCAACTCATTGTTTGATGTTAATAAAATGTAGCTCTGCCATTTCTTTTCATCTAGTTGCACATAATTTGTTGTTGCACAAGAAGAAAATTACTTTTTACTTTTAGTATCGTGTGCTTACCGTACATCCAATTTACATAATTACAGACACCTTGTACAAATAGGGTATGTAAAAGACAGTGTCATAACTGAGACTTTGACAATATTTGTTTGGGCGTCGTACAGACAGCAGAAAGATTACAATTGGATTATCTGTACCCTGATGGGAGCCAGAACTGTAATATGGTTTTTCGTTCATGGAATGTCATGAGTCACATTGTACAAGTCAGGGACGTTTTTAAAAATAAATTTCTCTCAAGTCTATAACCGACAGGGTGACGGCACACATTCAAATAATTGCCCAAGAACACTTGCAATGAGATGATGTGCTGACGTGTTGGCATGTGTTTACTCTCAGGTGAGGTCACATGACGCAACAGGATGACAAGCAGGAAGTGCTGTTGACTTCTGCAGGTGGTTCAACCTGTTTCAACTTTGTACGTTAGCTGCTGACATGGCATGGTGTAATACAACTATTGTGCGGGATTATAATATTGATGCAAGGCAGATAAATTGGTTTATTAATAGAGAATAAGGCCATAAACATGAGCTGCAGACAGAATCTATAAAGACAGATGGGACACCGGGAGCTGTGTCACTTTATGGTGGACAAATACTAGAATTACAATGCATTACTGGTAATGTATTATTTATTTGGATATTTTTGTATGCTGTAGTTCAGTGATTCTTAAACTGTGGTACACAGGCTCCTTCTAGTGGTACGCCAAAGAATCACTTGATTAAAGTTCAGTGTTTTATTTTTCCATCTTCAGTGTTACTGTTCAAACTGTGCGTAATGTTACAGTGGCCAAAAATATTAAATATACTTGTTAAATAAAACCTCTGCCTTGTTTTTAATGAACACTTAGGCCTACTACGCTAATGTATTTTCATGTTGGTCATTATGGTGATGCTTAGAGAGCAAAGTGTTTTCTGAGGTGGTACTTGGTGAAAAAAGTTTGAAAACCACTGCTGATTGTATATTGACGGTCATTTTCAAACTGTAGTAAGTATGGGTGTGACTCTTTGGGCACCTGCCGTTTCGATCCGATAATTGGGGTGACTATTCGGTTCAGAATCGATTCTTGATTCAAACCGATTCGGTGGCAGGTCATGCATTTCACACCTATGCCTTTTGTGATGTCCTACTTAGTCCGACTTCAATAAATACCCCTCATAATACCATAGTTTTTGTCACCACATGACCACGGCGGGAGAAATACGATACAGAAACAAACTTGCGCACTATTGCGCATTTCAATGGTTTGTCTACCACTTCCAATTGAATCAATTGTACACTATTGATGTGTTGAAACACATCAATAGTGTACAAAATTGGCTATTTTCTGGCGCATTTAAAATGTAATCAACTCGCATCTGCAATTAAAACGTTTCTTATGTGGGATTGTCAAAATGTAATAATTGTAAAAACATGAAAAACCAGAGGTACCGCTCAGTTGGTTGATTCAATTGGAAGTGGTAGACAAACCATTTCCCCGGTTGGCCGACCACGTCTCGCTAGATCTAGCTGCTTTTGAAATGTGGTTCTTGAACATGGCCTTGCAAACATATCTGCAACCCAATCAACGTTTCCTCTTCTTCGGCCATCATGGGTTAAAAAAGCAGGTAGATATCACATTTCTCTGTTAGCGGAGTGTGGCTTGTTACAAGTGTGCATTGTACTTCCTGATTTCACAACTCACAACTTGTGATTGGATACTCACTCCAATGTCAAGGTCGATGGTTCAACGTGCGACAACCTACGGAGCCTTACTGTCGACAACTTGTGATCTAAATGGCTATCGCAACAGTCTAAACCAGGGGTCACCAACCTTTTTGAAACCAAGAGCTACTTCTTGGGTACTGATTAATGCGAAAGGCTACCAGTTTGATACACACTTAAATAAATTGCCAGAAATAGCCAATTTGCTCAATTTACCTTTAACTCTGTTATTATTAATAATGAATTATATTTACACTTAATTGAACGGTTTAAAAGAGGAGAAAACACGAAAAAAATTACTATTAAATTTTGAAACAGTTTATCTTCAATTTCGACTCTTTAAAAATTCAAAATTCAACCGAAAAAAAGAAGAGAAAAACTATCTAATTCGAATCTTTTTGAAAAAATTTAAAAAAAAATTTATGGAACATTAGTAATTTTTCCTGATTAAGATTCATTTTAGAATTTTGATGACATGCTTTAAATGGGTTAAAATCCAATCTACACTTTGTTAGAATATATAACAAATTGGACCAAGCGATGAGGTGGCGACTTGTCCAGGGTGTACCCCGCCTTCCGCCCAATTGTAGCTGAGATAGGCTCCAGCGCCCCCGCGACCCCAAAGGGAATAAGTGGTAGAAAATGGATGGATGGACCAAGCTATATTTCTAACAAAGACAAATCATTATTTCTTCTAGATTTTCCAGAACAAAAATTTTAAACGAAATTCAAAATACTTTGAAATAAGATTTAAATTTGATTCTACAGATTTTCTAGATTTGCCAGAATAATTTTTTTGAATTTTAATCATAAGTTTGAAGAAATATTTCACAAATATTCTTCATCGAAAAAACAGAAGCTAAAATGAAGAATTAAATTAAAATGTATTATTCTTTACAATAAAAAAAATAAATTTACTTGAACATTGATTTAAATTGTCAGGAAAGAAGAGGAAGGAATTTAAAAGGTATATGTGTTTAAAAATCCTAAAATCATTTTTAAGGTTGTATTTTTTCTCTAAATTTGTCTTTCTGAAAGTTATAAGAAGCAAAGTAAAAAGATTAATGAATTTATTCAAACAAGTGAAGACCAAGTCTTTAAAATATTTTCTTGGATTTTCAAATTCTATTTGAGTTTTGTCTCTCTTAGAATTAAAAATGTCGAGCAAAGCGAGACCAGCTTGCTGGTAAATAAATACAATTTAAAAAATAGAGGCAGCTCACTGGTAAGTGCTGCTATTTGAGCTATTTTTAGAACAGGCCAGCGGGCTACTCATCTGGTCCTTACAGGCTACCTGGTGCCCGCGGGCACCGCGTTGGGGACCCCTGGTCTAAACTATCGACTGTATTTTTCCCGTTCGACTACACTACACAGACCGCCGCATTGTTCATTCAGAAGGCCCCCTGAATATTTTTATATATTTAGGGAAAATAAAAAAAAAATAAAATGACCTTTTATAAATTTATGATCATGATTTATGTTAGACCAGCAGAGTCAGGTCTAAGGCTGTCAGGGCCTTACTGGCCCTGACAGCCCGCTATTGCTCACATTGTATTATTTGGTATAGTAATTATAATGAAACTTTTTCAAAACAGGTTACAGGTTAGAAAAGCTAGAAAAGGGTTGCATGGAGATGGCTAAAAACCTTTTTGTGCACCACTTATAGTAAGTACAGTACATTTTTAATCAATCGTTTATTAATCCTTACTGTACATTCCTGTACGAAACAGCATCTTCGTAACATGATAGTTGACGCGTGCGCTTAAGAGAGGAAGACCGGTAATAAATGGTTCAAATGTGAGAAAGGAGAGAGGCAAAATACACGCAGACACACACACAGAAACGATGAAAATCATGATCTTCAGTCAACTCTTATCAAGACAGTAAATTAGAGAGAGTCGGAGCAAAGCAATAAATAGGCACTAGGGGACATGGCCGCATTAGCATCCTGCAATTAGCACTCAGGGGAAGAGGATCAAGCTGTACTGAGAAGAAAGAAGAGGAAGGGGTCTGAGTTTACAAAAAGTGACCATGAAGACAAAGACAAAAGTCGAGACTACGAGTCGGACAAGAAGGCTCTGTGTGTGTCCGGGAACTGCTGAGAGTTGAAGTCTGGGTCGTCCTGCGTTCGTTTTTTGATGTCTGCTTTGACCTGAGAGGAAGTGGAGAAAGCCAACAAGGCGAGTTGATAAGATGTGCAGTCATGTGAGCTCACTGGACCAGCAACGATGACCATAATAGAATTAATCTTTCTCTTATGGATTGATTGACTGTTGAGCAAAATGGCAAGCTCCTCTGCCTCATATACTCCTTTTACATGGCGATTAAATGGTGAGACAAAGTCGTCCCAGCCTTATTCCAAATTCTGAGCTAGTATCAGCCGTATTGGCGTGAGGCTGTAAAAGAATGCTTTATACAACACACCAGAAGATGGTGCAGGCAATATTTAAGTTAAAAGCTTAAGTACCACTGATAGTCACACAAATTACTCTCTGCGTTTGACCCATTCCCTTGTCCACCCCCTGGGAAGTGAGGGGAGCAGTGGTGATGTAACCCCCAATTCCAACCCTTGATGCTGAGGAGCAGGGAGGTAATGGGTCACATTTTTATAGTCTTTGGTATGACTCAGCCGGGGTTTGAACTCACGACCTACCAATCTCAGGGCGGACACTCTAACCAACAAGGCTACTGGGCCTTTGTTGGGTCTGTGTAAACAGACAAGGCGGATAAATGCTTTGTGAAAGAGACTACCATGAAGCGTGGATGACACTAGTTTGACTACTCAATTAAGGTACGGGGGCTTGCTGAATACGTTTAAGGTGTGTGTATGTGAAATCTGTATGTCTTTTGAACAAAACATTTAGCATTTAGTAGTCATATTTCCCCTTTACCTGCTCTGAATAAGCCTCTTTCAGCTCCTCTGTGTCCAGCTCTTCCTGCAGACGCTCACCAGATGTGATGGGCTTCACGCCGGCCGCCCTGGCTGCTTGGCTCACAGCGTCCGAGAGGGAGGCCAGGCTTCCACCACCCTGTCCAGTCTGACGACGCGCACGTACATTGCAGTGAGGAAGGAGGACGACTACTGATGCAAAGTTAAGACACGTGAAGCAGCTCACCTTTCTGCGCTTGGCGGGCATGCCGTGCAAATAGGCGTCAGACAGCGGCGGCTGCGCCTTCATCTTCCTCTGAGTGATCATATCACACCTGATGATAGGAACCCACTCCTGCAAAAGCACCAGTAGATGAACAAGGAGGATGGAAGTGTATCAAGGAAAAGATTGGACGACATCAATTAAAACAGCACGCTAGTCTAATGAAAAAATCATTCAAGTTTTGAAGATCAGGGATGTTCTACTGTTATAAAGATTTGGATGAAAGAGCAATTGGAGATTTGTTTGGGATAACACACTAAACAGTAGGAGATATTTAAGCAAGTAAGTTTTTCCATCTCAGCTGTTTAAACAAGAATCTCACTTTCCGCCGTTATGTAAAGTTGTGTTTGAAGGCTCTTCAGAAAATCTAATACTTCTGTTTAGGTACTTACTTGGATTGTTCTTTTAATAACAATCTAGATCAGGGGTTCTTAACCTTTTTGACCTGGGCTCAACTTTTCCAATACAGAGGGGCCCGGTCCCACTCAAATATTAACACTGAATTAGTTATGTTATTCTTGATTTCAATCATATTCATTAATTATATCTAACCTACTTACAGTTTACAACCTTTTCAAATGATATGAAACCATGTGTTAGTCACAGAGATTATTATTTATTTAAGACATAAACCTTAGGTTTAGGTCAGGCTGATTAGAAAAATAAGTAGTAACCAAATATACTGCATAAGAAGGAAAGAATAAGAAAAATTATTTTACAATTATTTTATTAGAATAAATAAATAATGAATAGGTTTACCTAAACAGTTCAAATTAAAGTGCACATTAAAATACAGCTTCACCACTTAAGTCATAATTTTTGTGCTTAATGAACTTTGACTTTAGCTACAAACTTCTTCTGTTTGAGATTGTCATTACTGCCACAAGTGGTGGAAAAGTGTACTTCACCTGAGTACTGTGAAATATATTTTTGGCGGCCCTCTATGTGGCGCTCGTGGCCCAACAATGTCAGAGCTGTTTATAAAATAAGAGTATGGCCAATTAAACAACCGGAGCCATGATTGCTACCAAGGAGGTGTGCGGCTGTGCTCGGATGCATGCAATTGCTGTCGTTTGGACATTAGTTTTTCTGACGAAATAAACCAAAATAATATGTCCATATATAGTTCTAAACATACTCCAGCTCATAAAAACGTACAATAAAACATGCTTTAATTTCGTGAAAGTATAATTTTGCGGCCGTATTTAACACACTATGCTGCTTCATTCCTGCAGTGTTTTGTGACCAGCAGGTTGCCGCGCACGCAACCGACGGCGCAATTAACGTTAAAAAATACACACAACAATCAAAAAATAACCCTCATTTTGCCAAAATATTCATTATCTTTGGACCAACAATCGCAAAGAAATTATGGCTTCTGTGTCAAAAAGTATGTCAACTGTGGTGGCTGCCTCCAATGTATTTGTAATCACTACTCATTATATATTACTCTAACTGATCTTTATTTTTTGTAACATGCTAAGTAAATAAGTGTAGTTTTGTAATTATTTCCCCATATTTCTGCAATATAACTCAAACATTTCAACACTGGTGAATAGTAGAGAATATGATTTTTGGCCCAGAACATATATTTCGCTTTATTCATTATTGACGAGTTTTTTCCCACTCTATGTTGTATATTATTTTTATGAGATTTTCGGTACACTTTCTCAATTTTCATTCAAAATTTGTTTTCTTTTACTCATTCAATGTCTGCCTATTTGTATTTGTGTTTAACTTTTTCTTCTGCTGCTACTGAATTTCATTATTTTAGTTTTACTGGGATTCAAAGATAGTCTGTTTTTGTCAAACCATCTCTTAAATGTCTACGTTTCAATCCTCACTTATGGTCCTGAGCCTTGGGTTATGACCAAAAGGACAAGATCCCAGGTACAAAAGGCCGAAATGAGTTTCCTCCGCCGGGTGGCGGGGCTCTCCCTTAGAGATAGGATGAGAAGCTCTGTCATCCAGGAGGAGCTCAAAGTAAAGCCGCTGCTCCTCCACATCGAGAGGAGCCAGATGAGGTGATTTCTTCTTTATACACGACTCTGAACAATGGGCAGAACCTAAGAGTTAAGGGGCTGTTCCCAACTTGCTTAAAGTTAAAAAAAAATTTAACCAAAAAATATAAGACGACCAGCAAGCTTGTTACCATGAGTGGTTTAACAGAACATACATTTTTTAAATCACTATTTTGTACAATTGCTAAATATGGTAGACAGGGATGGGTACAGTTCACATTTAAACCGATACGGTACCCGAGAATAGATACCGGAACACAATTTTCGGTACTTGTGTGTTACTAAATATAAATAGTTTTTGCTGATAAAAGCAATATTTAAAAATGAGCAGATTTTGTTTCCTTATCACATTTGCAGGAATGACATTAAGTTGCAATTGCAAGTACAAGACATTAGATGGCAGTAGTAAATAGTTTATGGTGTGTTGGTCAGTTCAGTCTTTGCTGTCTGTTGCGCCCTACAAAGTGGTAATACTGTAAGTATTGTACTTATTACGCGCCAGCTATTTGATTGTAATGTGCATCTTAATTGTAGTTTTCATTAACAAATTTGAAGGTGTTAAAATAAAAAAGTTAACACTGCTAATGCTAATCGGTAGCATGTCAATAGCAAAGCCAAAGTATATTAGCATCTAGCTAGCGTACTTTTGGAAAAGTGGAGCCTTATTTAACTTACGTTGGAGCGTTTTCTGAGTCAATTTCTTTCCATACAGATAAGAAACACTTATCTCGATGACACTAAATCAACAGCACACTCTGCTGATTTCTGCCAAGTAGTGCACACCCTTTTGGCAGCTATTGCTTCCTGGCACAGCCATGAAAATAACAAACTCTAGTTTGTATTAAAGTTGGAACGTTCCTTACAGTTTAGTATGACCACACTTGTCCAGTCATGACGAAAACAATTACATTCAGATTATAACAAACTCTCACGGGCGGTACGGTGGCTGCCCAGGCCTCAGACTCTCCAGCAGAGTTGGAGCTGACTCCCTCAGCTCCTACTGCCGTCATGGCGGCTAAGGGCGTTGATCCTCCCCTGGCACCCAAGTCTACGGGCAGCGTTCTCGTCTCCCGTGACGACGCCCTCGCGTTGCGTGACGCCAACATGGCCTCCTCCGCTGTGGTAGCCGCGGCGGGTGAGTGAGTGTCACTGATCTTTGGGTGTGAAGAGGGAACCAGAGCGAGACAAAGTGAAGTAGTTGTTAAAATATCCCATGGAGTTCATTAGAAGGACACGAGTGGATTACCGCAGCACTTTGTGTTTGCTCTGGCTCTTGTGTGTCACTCGCAGCCGGTTGATCCTTCTGTGAGAAAAGGGTCATGGATTATTTAGCAGCCATTTAAGATGCAACATAAGGTAACAGGATATGAGAAATAATTCCTGTAGCATGTGACCTAAGGGTATAGACCTGTGTGTGTGTGACCTGTGTGTAAACAATGTAGTTTTGGATCTGCTCCTGTGTGATTGGGAGGTGTTCTAAAATTAACTGTAGCCTCATGGTCATCATGCTGGTCATCCAGGTGACGAGACTGGGGCTGATGTCACTCGACATCCTCCGCTGGAAACACAAACAAAACACATTCATTTTAAAACCACACCTACACTTGTCTATTATTAGCACTGACATGGACATGGTGAGGAGCAGGTACGTACAATCCGGTGATTGATGACAGCGGTCAGCGCTCGTTGGTCTCCTCTAAGACAGTGCAGGTTGAGTGCCAGACATTCAAACAGCGCCTGGTTGCACATCTGAAGCAGGCGAACCCCAAAAGAGTCATCTGGAAAAGAGAATTTCAGAGTAGGGTTGTACGGTATACCGGTACTAATAAAGTACTGCAGTACTAATGAAATAAAAAGGTACTACATTCAGCATCAAGGGTTGGAATTGGGGGTTAAATCACCAAAAATTATTCCCGGGCGTGGCACTGCTGCTGCTCACTGCTCCCCTCACCTCCCAGGGGGTGATCAAGGGGATGGGTGAAATGCAGAGGACAAATTTCAAATCATTGGTACTTTAACTTTAATGACATGATGCGCCGTGATGACATTGCTGATAATATGACTTGAGGCGCATGTCGCGAGTCAACACACACACAGAGCATTTGCAAGCAGAAACAGTGTGGAGCTAGACGAGAGAGAGAATGGACGTATTTTGGCTTAAAACTAACAATAAAGGTGAAGCTATAAACACGAAACCGCTACTGTGCAAGCAATGCTTTGAAACAGCTGTTATAAAAGTATGTTTCGAATAAGTATCATCCCTGCAGGACAAGGAATAGCTAAACATTCTTCACTACACACCGTAGGAGGATATAATAGCTAACCGCCAACAACAAGCTCCTGAATGTAAACAAATGTATGGATCTATACAATTACAGCTGTATATAGTCGATACTATATATATGTAGGAGGCCACGGGGAAGACCCAGGACACGTTGGGAAGACTATGTCTCCCGGCTGGCCTGGGAACGCCTCGGGATCCCCCGGGAGGAGCTGGACGAAGTGGCTGGGGAGAGGGAAGTCTGGGCTTCCCTGCTTAAGCTGCTGCCCCCGCGACCCGACCTCGGATAAGCGGAAGAAGATGGATGGATGGATTGATGGATATATATATGTAGTCAGGTCGGGCTTATACCGCCACGGGTAAGATGTACCCCCGTGCTACCTGCCGCATTCGGGCAGATGGGGCTCGTAAACCTGGTAAGGCAGCCCATCTAGGAAAAGGAAATCTCCAATCTCAAAACCACCGCTGCCTTGCGGTCACCACTTGAGGGTAAGGCTAAGGGAGTAAACCCCGACAGAAAATCAGGAGCCGGAGTCCTGAAGGCGGTTTGATGTTGTAGCGTCATTCCGACAACTCCTGCGGCGTCGCTGGTGCCAAGTTGTATCGACACTCGTCGCTCCCTTGGATCCACCAGCCATGCGGAAAGGGGGGGGCTTGCTGCCTGGACAACAGCTTGCCCTCCATAGTTCCATGCCCAGGCCATGTAGGTCCACTGGAGAGGTCACTCCAGCAGATACCGGTTCTAAGCCCATCCGATTGGCGAAGGAAACAGGTGCCAAGGGGCCATCTCCGTCCGTGGGAGGGACCATCCCAGTGAGACCCCCCCCCTTTTTGGATCTACCCCATCGTCTCCCGAGACGGAAGGATGTCGACGATAGTCGATACTACAATGATTACATCTAGGGCTGGGCGATATATCGATATACTCGATATATCGCGGGTTTGTCTCTGTGCGATATAGAAAATTACTATACCGTGATATTCGAGTATACGTTCTCACGCAGTTGCTTTTTGATTGATTGATTGATTGATTGAGACTTTTATTAGTAGGTTGCACAGTGAAGTACATATTCCGTACAATTGACCACTAAATGATAACACCCGAATAAGTTTTTCAACTTGTTTAAGTCGGGGTCCATTTAAATTGATTCATGATACAGATATATACTATCAGATATATACTATCATCATAATACAGTCATCACACAAGATAATCAGGGGTGTGGAGGGGGGGGGGGGGGGGGGGGGTGGGAGGATATGGACAGCAAGTAGTGGAGAGAGAGAGTCAAAGAGAGAGAGAGAGAGAGAGAGAGAGAGAGAGAGAGAGAGAGAGAGAGAGAGAGAGAGAGAGAGAGAGAGAGATCAGAAGGCATAAGAAAAAGTATCTGCATTTGATTGTTTATATTTGATTAGTAGCAATCGTTTAGGGTTGTAGCTGCCTGGAGGTGAACTTTTATTGCGCTTTTAGCTGCAGGGCATTAAACTGCATGCGTTTCTCACTCTTTCCTGTCTCTCCTTCTCACAGAGACTAAAACAAACGCACCTTCTTACATACGTCACATACTGTCATGTGAGCAACGTCACACGCTCCCGCGGAACGAAAGGTAGCGACATGGTAACGTTAGCTGTGATGCTAACAGCTAACGGTGTGGTTTGAGTGGTAATACGAGAGAAAGAAGGTGCAAATCTGGTAACAAATGGAGGAATAATTAATTCCCAAGAAAAACAGCACGGGGTCCATTGTCTGACGGTGGTTTGGCTTCAAGCGGGAATATGTCTTTACATCATGTCAACATCTCCGTTCGGTGCCACACCAACTAAATGCCGAAGCAACTATTTCCACATCAACACCGTAGGACATATACTATTTGATATGCAGCTCATTTTTATGTGACAGTTATTGAAATATCTTGTGTGTCATCATGCACAAAAGTGCACTTATAGCTTGTTCATACTTGCCAACCTTGTTCATTTATTTACACATATACACACACAACACTCCTCTCTACTCATTGTTAGGGACCGAGTCCCTTTGGGACAGAGGACCCTATTGAATTTCTAGCGTTTTATTATTATACCGCCGCCTCTTCGAGCTGTAATTTGACCCCCTTAACATGCTTCAAAACTCACCAAATTGGACACACACATCAGGACTGGTGAAAATTGCGATTTAATCAAAAAACCAAACCCCAAAGCTCAAAATAGCGCTCTAGCGCCCCCTAGGAAGGAAACACAGACAAAACTGCCTGTAACTCCCAGTAGGAATGTCGTAAAGACATAAAACAAAAACCTCTATGTAGGTCTAACTTAGACCTATATTTCATACACTGACAACCCCCAGCAAAAATCAGCAGGAAGTTTGCAATTCCCCCTTCAAAACAAAAGTTGTGTAAAAACATTCACCTTTTTTCAAACATTATCTCCTCTGAGCGCGTTTGTCGTGTCGGCTTCGAATTAGCACAGGAGAGACATTGAACCCTTCTGATTAAAAGTTGATGAAAGAGTTTTAATTACTGCTCCGGTTTGGATTTTATGAGCCCTCAAAGTCGGTCCCGTCCATCGCTGCTTGCAGCTTTAATTGTATTTGAAAGTGCAATGCTTTGCAGCCAGTAGCAAAGCCTTTGAAGGAGCGTAGGTATGGGCAGTGTAATATTCTGGTTTGGAGTCAATAACCAGGCGAGGTGACGAAGTTACGTCTTTTTACTTCATACTTCAGACCCCACTCCCACACTTGCTTTAAAGATGTATGAAAAAACATTTGAAAAGGAATTTTACCTTTGCAACCTCATTATACTATTGGCTAAGTTTTATATTCATAAACACTTTCTACCTCTAACAACCAAAAAGCTGTGAAAACTATGATGCTGTGTTCCAAATTTAAGTTATTTACTGAAATGGACTGAGCCTATGGCTTTGCACTTTGTTTATTTTATATATATATATATATATATATATATATATATATATATATATATATATATATATATATATATATATATATATATATATATATATATATATATATATATATATATAGTATTCTATTTTAGTTACTTTGAATTTACAACCCCCTGGCGATGCTTTGTACTGTTTTTGTACTGTTTTTGTATTTACTTTGATTATTATTTTCAACTGTTTTGTAAATGTTGAAATGTAAAAATAAAGGTTTTTAAAAAATAAAAATAAAAAATAAAAAATGTAAAATATAAAAAGACTCCCACACTTGCCATCAGGGTGCGCAATACAACGTAAACCATTGGCCAACAGAAAAGTAACCACAGAACACTATACGGTATAGTGTTCTGTGGTTACTTTTTGGTTGGCCAAGCAGACGTGATCATACTTGCCAACCCTCCCGTTTTTAGCGGGAGACTCCCGGTATTCAGCGTCTCTCCCAATAACCTCCCGGCAGAAATTTTCTCCCGACAAACTCCCGGTATTCAGCCGGAGCTGGAGGCCACGCCCCCTCCAGCTCAATGCGGACCTGAGTGGGGACAGCCTGTTCTCACGTCCGCTTTCCCACAATATAAACAGCTTTCCTGCCCAATGACGTCATAACATCTACGGCTTTTAGAGAGTAGAGTGCACAACTGCGCACACAACAAGGAGACGAAGCAGAAGAACGAGGAAGTTACAGACATGGCGACGCCGTCGACGAGCAAGATGAAGAAATACGCTTGCAAGTTCCAAAACGAATGGAAACAAGGATTTCAGTTCATCCAGGACAGCTCGAAGGGGAAGGGGTATGTAATTATGTTGCCTGTACATTTTTTAAAACAGACTTCTCCATTGAATACGGTGGCCGAGTCATGAACGGAGGAGAAGTTAAACAGGACAATACTGCCATCTACTGGATAGCCCCCGGAACACTGAAATTCAAGTATTTATTTTATTTATATGTATAATAAAATAGATATATATACATATATATATATATAGCTAGAATTCACTGAAAGTCAAGTATTTCATACATATATATATATATATATATATATATATATATATATATATATATGAAATACTTGAGTTGGTGAATTCTAGCTGTAAATATACTCTCCTCTTAACCACGCCCTTAACCACGCCCCCCGCCCCAACCACGCCCCCACCCCCGACCAAGCCCCCCACCACCACCCCCCACCTCCCGATATTGGAGGTCTCAAGGTTGGCAAGTATGGACGTGATGACAGGCTGTCCTCACTCAGGTCGCACGGACCTGGAGTGGGCGTGCCTTAAGTCCGGCTGTAAATTGGGAGAAATTCGGGAGGATAGTTGTCCCGGGAGAATTTCGGGAGAGGCACTGAAATTCGGGAGTCTCCCGGAAAATTCGGGAGGGTTGGCAAGTATGAGCTTGTTTTAAAATGTCTCTGACAATCTTGCACTTTCTGTTTTGAAATGACATGAATGTTTGTGCCACTGCTTAATAACTATTAAATAAATACACTTTTGCTAAATTGACTTAGTTGTGATTTCCCTCTCTGCATGAAAGTTTAAAATGAGCATATATTAATGCAGTATGAACAAGAATGTTTTAAATGTACACATAGAATCAGCATACTGCTGTGATTATATGCATCAAGTGTTCATTCAAGGCTAAGGCAAAATATCGAGATATATATCGTGTATCGCGATATGGCCTAAAAATATCGAGATATTAAAAAAAGGCCATATCGCCCAGCCCTAAATACATCCATATTTTTTACTATCACAAAATCTTTTGTCTTTTTTATTGTTTATAAACTGAGGAAATACATCCCTGGACATAGCAGAACTTGAATTATGACCAATGTATGACCATGTAACTACTTGGTATTGGATTGCTATCCACATTTGTAGTATCACACCAAATTAATGTAAAGTAACCAAACAACAGAAGAATATGTGATTATTACATTTTAACAGAAGTGTAGATGGAACATGGTCAACTAGAACATAACCAGATATTAACAGTATATGAACAAATAGATCATTAAACCATCCTTTCATCTTGTACTGATTGTCCCTCATCTTTTGACAAACTAATACAATCAGAAATGACACAATATATTACTGCATATGTCAGCAGCAAACTTACGAGCATTTGTAACCTGTGTGCATACTACTAAAAGAGAAGTTGTCTAGTATGTTCACCATGTTATTTAATGCCAAAACATGTTTAATATATCATAAGATTTCTGTTCAAATTAAGCTAAGAATGACATTTTTGTGGTCCCCTTTATTTTTAAAAGTATCATAACACATATTGGTACTAGTACCAAAATATTACTATTGGAACAATCCTAATTCAAAGATTATGTTGCATACTTCTTATTTTTTGCTGGCTAAACAAGCGGGCAATCTAATAAATGAATGCAAATATGGACTCAGGCTGGAGTGACCAAAAAATACCTGTACAACGTAGAATGTGTGTAGCGATACCCATCAACTGCTGTCTGAAGAAGGACATGTTAGTCTGGGTGACGTCGACACCCTCCAAAATGGTGACGGAGGATTCCCTCTGCAAAAGAGATGTGAAGGTGAAGGTAAAAAGAAGCTCAGCACAATTTGTGTTACTGGGGGAGGACTCACAAAGCTTTCTGTGATGTATTCCTCCAGTTCTTGCACAATAGTGTCAGCAGCAGCCTGGGAAATAATATTTTTTGTTTTATTCTTCAATTAATAAGGAATGATTTTTTTCCTCATGATGATTGGTACTTACAGCGATGTTTGCATCTGTTGGCTCTCTGCCATTGAGGTAGTTCTGGGTGAAGAACTGGGACAGTTGCGGCTGAATGCGGCCCATCGGCTGGTGCTGCCCATGCAGCAACATTACCAAGTCGGACATGGTGAACGTCTGGCACACCAGCATCAGCAGCTCACCAAAGAAGCCTGACAACACAGGTCAAGATGACAGAAGTGACCGCAGACGCTTTTTCAGACTGGATAGCAACCCCTTGGATTGTGGTTGTTTACCAGTTGGCTCCTCCGGGCTGATGAAAATGTTGGTGGTCTGGGAAAGCCTCTGCATGAATTGCGCAATGCTCTCAGTGTCGTTCTGCGCCTGGCCGAGAGAACCCATCATTGAGCTCAGGAAGCCACGGACGATGCCGGTGAACAGCTCCGGGTTGAGGGCTTCAGATGCTGCTGCAGATGCAGGGTTGGAAGTCGGGTTGGTTTCTTCGTTAAGAGCAGTGGTAGCACTAGAGGGCGGATGAGGTGGCGGGGAGAAGATGGGCTGGGTAGCCTGGAAAGATGTTTTAACGAATGGGCACCAAGGAATTTATTTTCAACACACTGGTACCTACTGAGAACATGTGCTCCAAATTGCAAGAGATTAATACTGAATGGTGGTGGTATACAGACCTGCTGCATGAACTCAGCCACTCCCTGCATAAGGTTGGGGAGACCTGAGGTGGTGACGGTGATGGAGGGGCCCCCCGCAGTACCCAGCGTGGCCTCTCCGGTAGCCCCTAGCAGAGAGCCAAGCATCTGGCTGAGGTCTGCGTGCATTTCCTGAGGCTGCGGCTCGCTGGAGTTGTTCTCGGTCTGATTCGGTGGGCTGGCGGAGTTTGCTTCTCCACTCGAGGTAGAGAAAGAAAAGGAGGAGGAAGTTTGAGAGGAAAAGGAGGACGCGGAAGAGGAAGTGGAGGAGGATGTGGAGGTGGATGAGGATGTGGTGGCTGGCTGAGCTGCTATAAAAAAAAACAAGAACATTTCTGGCTGACAATGCCAAATTTCAACCTATTTACATTAAGGAAATGTAACTTGCCCATTTGTCCTGGCAGCAAAAGCTGACCAACCAGCGCGCTAATCATCTGATTGACAGCAGCAGGGTTGAAAGCCTGTGGAAGATCATTTTAATGACTTTAGTGTCTATTCTGCCTCACAGTTAGTAAGAACACACTGGAAAAAACTCACAATCTCACCAAGTATATATTTCCTTTGGTGGTAGCGGGGATGTATATTGCAGCCTGGAAGAGTTAGGGCAGCATGGGATTCTGGGTATTTGTTCTGTTGTGTTTATGTTGTGTTACAATGCGGATGTTCTCCCGAAATGTGTTTGTCATTCTTGTTTGGTGTGGGTTCACAGTGTGGCGCATATTTGTAACAGTGTTAAACTTGTTTATACGGCCACCCTCAGTGTGGCTGTTGACCAAGTATGTCTTGCAGGCACTTACGTGTGTGTACAGAAGCCAATTACAACATGTGACTGGGCTGGCAAGCTGTTTGTACAGGTTGTAGAGGGCGCTAAAGGCAGTGACATCACGGCACGCCCTTAATATTGTTGTTTGGGTGAAGACATTCGAGAGAATGGTTGCCCTGAAATTCGGGAGTCTCCCAGAAAAATCGGGAGGGTTGGCAAGTATGACGCTGTCAAGCGCCATTCATATAAAACTTGCGGGCCGCACTAACATTAAATTTTCATATTAAGGTGCGAGCCGCAGAATAACGTGGGCCGCGTGTCTGAGACCCCTGCTTTACACAGTGAAACCCATTATCTACATCTTTAAGCTACATTTAAACCAGTGTGGGGGGCACTGGGAGCAGGTGGGAAAGTGTCTTGCCCAAGGACACAAGGGCAGTGACTATGATGGCGGAAGAGGGAATCAAACCTGGACCAGTTTGCTGGCACGGCCGCTCTACTAACTGAGCTATGCCGCCCAATATATTTAAAGAAAAAAAAAAACCTGTATGTCAGTTTTGTGATATTAGTACTGATGCATGGCAAATATCAGACATAATTATCATGCAGATATTAGGAATTATGTCACACAGATAAATCCTAAAATACAACTCTGATGACTGATTTTTTTAACACGTAAACTTCCCCTGAGCTTATTGTAAACAAACATGGTCAATCATTTGGGACTTTGTCACTGTTTCAAAGGAAGACATTGTGTGTGCTATTTGAAAATATATTGCGCTTTTAACACATCAAACCTCATAATCCACCTAAAACGCCAGCATTGCGATGACTGTTTGTGTGCACACACTATAGTTAATCATTCAAAAAACAAAACAAAATCAGTTGATTGTTATTGGTATCGTTCTTGAGAAGCAGGAAGTTATCTGTAATGGTATCAGCTTAAAAAAAAAAAAGTGCATTTCTACTTTTCAGCATACACATTTCAACCATTTCCAGTTAATTTACACCTTTACGCTCTTTAAATCCCGCTTTTTATGTGTTTTTTTGGTAATAGTATTTTTAGAAGATGCGGCGGGCCGTTAAAACCAGTGACGTGCAGTCAGGGGAGGCAGGTGAGGCGGGGTCTCACGTGCCATCATGGAAAGAAAAAAAATTAATTAAATTGTTATATGTATTCAGTGATTATACTATAAAGTTATTTTCCATTTAACTTCACCAGTTTTAGATTATTTTTATTCAAAATCGCTGAATTTTCACATTTGCCGTTCAAATACTGAGAAAAGACTTGCGGTGAGTGACCGGCCAGTTGAGCCTCACCATGGATTGCGCAATGACTCGGCTAACTGCTGGCCTGCTGTGCAGCGAGACCGTATTGCTATATGAATTATATTATAAATTTCCATAGTTTAGTTAGCTGAGGTATATAATGTACAGTGTATTTTGTCAACAACTGGATGTGTGTAACGTATTTCTTGTGCTGAGCAATCATAAAACGGCTGCGAAGACGCACTGGGTGAGGCTCGCAGTAATCCCGCCTCCTGGTGGTAGAGGGCGCTCGTGATCCCAGGGATCATTCTTGCGACTACTCGGCTGCAGAATAAGTGACAACAAGCAGCAACAGTTAGCAAGTCAAGTGCAGCGTTTATTTTTTCCTCTCACCTGGACTTTTACCATGGAGGATTACATATCTAAAATAAAACAGTTTTCTAAAGTGGACTTTCAATCGAAGCAGGAGGTAATAATTAGGGATGATACTCGAAACCGGTTATCCCGGTTGTTCGATAAGAAAAGAACCGAGTCCTCGGACTCGAATCCCTTTTTGAGAACCGGTACCCGTTATCGAGACCACTATAGTAAAGAAAAAGAGTTAGTTCTTTATTCGAATCCCTGGAATCCCGTCCCAACCAGAAATGCTCCGTGTGACATCACAAGAAATGACGTCACGTAGCTCAGTCATTAGGCGCAGATAGCCAAAGCAGGAAAACAATGGACCGGAAAAAGCGCTCCAAGGTGTAATAAAGTTCAAAACAAAAGGTATAATCCAATGAATAACTTTACTGAGAGATTTGAGCAGGGTACAAACACATGACGAACACTTTTACGACCAACCGGAAACATAGCAACCAGGCTAGCAACGCACCTCCTTTACGGCAGCTGTCGCAACGTTCTTAAAGCAACCGCAGCACATACATATATATGACATCTCCCTTTTTTAACTTTTGCTTTTCTTTCCTTGTAAATAAAACAAAATCAAACTGTATATCTGTTGTCTGTCTACTTATAAATAATGCAGAAGAGGTGTGTTGGCTGAGTTATTGACATTTACTTTCACAGCGTGCTCATAACCTCATTCTTAGCTGCCGGGTGGCAACATGCAAGAACACTTTTCGGGGCTACCGCGCATGCTCGTCACTTCCGTTGCATGCTGGGTAGTGTAGTTGTTATTTTCCCTGGCTCATAACATCACATATTTCCCCCTATAAACAAAGATTTTAACTCAATAAAGTGTATTTCTTTTTTTAGCTTTAACTTTTCATTTTTTAGCATTGTAACCACATTTGCAAACAACTTTTCTCTTCATAGAATTTTATTTAAACAAAGAAATAAAGTGCAAAAATGTCAAAACAGTTGTGTCAAATAGCAGCAGAAGTGCACTTTTTGGAGAGCGGTATTATTTTCAGTTTTGTGCCCAAGGGACTGATTTTATTTAACACTATATTATTATTTATACACCTATAGTGATCACAGAGACAGGTTGTTTTTGTGTTACTGTATATATTTGTTTTTCTGAAAAATCCCACTTAATATACTTTAGGTAACAACAGTCAATATTTATTTATATGATTTTATTTCTTTAGGGGGGTAACAGTCAATATTTATTTATTTATTAGATTTTTTTTTTCTTATATAATAAAAGTGAGCTTTTGTTAAACCAAATATTGTGTTTTTCTTCCATATACAACAACCTATCTGGACTCGATAAGAGAATCGATAAGGAATCGGTTCGATAAGAGGATTCGATAATAGGCTCGAATTCGATAATTTCTTATCAAACATCATCCCTAGTAATAATTAAAGGAAGATCTACATCGAGACAGAGAGACTTTTAAATCTGAAGAAAGATAAGGAAGACTTCTATAAACAAGTTATCGATGCTTTTGTTCAGAAGGAGCGGTGCATGGAGTTCCTTTATAAGTAAAGGTAAGACCATAATAACGTTTTTTTATTAAATGTGCTTTTTTGTGTGCTACAGTTTGTATGTGTAAAGTTAAAGTTAAGTTAAAGTACCAATGATTGTCACACACACTAGGTGTGGAGAAATTTGTCCTCTGCATTTGACCCATCCCCTTGATCACCCCCTGGGAGGTGAGGAGAGCAGTGAGCAGCAGCGGCGCCACGCCCGGGAATAATTTTTGGTGATTTAACCCCCAATTCCAACCCTTGAGGCTGAGTGCCAAGCAGGGAAGAATGCTGGTATGAGCTTTTAAACATAACCCGTTAACTGCTGCCAATCAAATGGTGAATAAGATACTATTTAGGGTTCATATGTTTGTAAATCTGACTGTGATGAAGTCAGTGCCTCACCAGCCATTAACCTCACCGCACGTCACTGGTTAAAACCTATTCTGCGGGTCGCAAATGGACCGGGCCGCAATTTGGACACATTTGGTCTAAAACTTAATTCAAGTCACAATCTCCTGAATAGTAAATTGTCTGTGATAATTAAGAAACGTGTTTTTAGGCAATAGAACTTCTGAGGAAAAAAAGTATAATTTTGAGCATCACAAGTTTGTTGTAAAACACAAAACTTAGCAATAGACTTAGACAAACTTTAATGATCCACAAGGGAGATTATTTTGCTTATTACAAGTTATTTTTGCTTATAAAATTTATTTTTGCTTGTAATAACCAAACAAATATGCCAATTGAAGAAGTCCAAACTGTCTTGGTAAGATTTCTTGAAATAAGACATTAAGTTTAAGCTTTAAAAACTTAACAATGATCTTGAAATTAGCAATGTAAACTTATTATTAGCTATACTAACTAGTATTGTGAAGTTGTGTGTCTTATAACAAACTTGATGCTCAAATGTAGTATTGTTTTCCTCACAAGATATATTGCCTAAAAACAAGTTCTTAAATCTCACTAAAAAAATTATATTCAGGGGATTGTGACTGATATTTCGACTAGAAATTAGAAATATATACAAACCCCGTTTCCATATGAGTTGGGAAATTGTGTTAGATGTAAATATAAACGGAATACAATGATTTGCAAATCATTTTCAACCCATATTCTGTAGAATATGCTACAAAGACAAAATATTTGATGTTCAAACTGATAAACATTTTTTTTTTTGCAAATAATCATTAACTTTAGAATTTGATACCAGCAACACGTGACAAAGAAGTTGGGAAAGGTGGCAATAAATACTGATAAAGGTGAGGAATGCTCATCAAACGCTTATTTGAAACCTGCCATGATTGGGTATAAAAGTAGATTCCATGAAATGCTCAGTCATTCACAAACAAGGATGGGGCGAGGGTCACCACTTTGTCAACAAATGCGTGAGCAAATTGTTGAACAGTTTAAGAAAAACCTTTCTCAACCAGCTATTGCAAGGAATTTAGGGATTTCACCATCTACGGTCCGTAATATCATCAAAGGGTTCAGAGAATCTGGAGAAATCACTGCACGTAAGCAGCTAAGCCCGTGACCTTCGATCCCTCAGGCTGTACTGCATCAACAAGTGACATCAGTGTGTAAAGGATATCGCCACATGGGCTTAGGAACACTTCAGAAACCCACTGTTAGTAACTACAGTTGGTCGCTACATCTGTAAGTGCAAGTTAAAACTCTCCCGTGCAAGGCAAAAACCGTTTATCAACAACACCCAAAAACGCAGTCGGCTTCGCTGGGCCTGAGCTCATCTAAGATGGACTGATACAAAGTGGAAAAGTGTTCTGTGGTCTGACGAGTCCACATTTCAAATTGTTTTTGGAAACTGTGGACGTCGTGTCCTCCGGACCAAAGAGGAAAAGAATCATCCGGATTGTTATAGGCGCAAAGTTGAAAAGCCAGCATCTGTGATGGTATGGGGGTGTATTAGTGCCCAAGACAAGGGTAACTTACACATATGTGAAGGCGCCATTAATGCTGAAAAGTACATACAGGTTTTGGAGCAACATATCTTGCCATCCAAGCAACGTTACCATGGACGCTCCTGCTTATTTCAGCAAGACAATGCCAAGCCACGTGTTACATCAATGTGGCTTCATAGTAAAAGAGTGCTGGTACTAGACTGGCCTGCCTGTATCCAGACCTGTCTCCCGTTGAAAATGTGTGGCGCATTATGAAGCCTAAAATACCACAACGGAGACCCCCGGACTGTTGAACAACTTAATCTGTACATCAAGCAAGAATGAGAAATAATTCCACCTGAGAAGCTTAAAAAATGTGTCTCCTCAGTTCCCAAACGTTTACTGAGTGTTGTTAAAAGGAAAGGCCATGTAACACAGTGGTGAACATGCCCTTTCCCCAACTACTTTGGCACGTGTTGCAGACATGAAATTCTAAGTTAATCATTATTTGCAAAAAAAATAATAAAGTTTATGAGTTTGAACATCAAATATCTTGTTTTTGTAGTGCATTCAATTGAATATGGGTTGTAAATGATTTGCAAATCATTGTATTCCGTTTATATTTACATCTAATACAATTTCCCAACTCATATGGAAACGGGGTTTATACTTGAGGAGATTGTGAGTTTTTACAGTGTACAAGCCATTATAATATTAACAATCCCACCTGTCCTGGCTGCTGGCCAGGCATGGCCGCCCTCACATTGATGGTGGTTCCTCGGGTACCGAAAGCCGGAAGAGGAATGTTTGGTGCAAACGGTGGCCGGGTGAACACAACCCTGGCATGAGGCTGGGGGCCAGCGTGAGGAGGTGGTTGGGGTGCAGTAGGCGTGGTGTTAGGGGTGTTAGGACCCACGGTGGTAGCTGAGGAGTTGGCTGTGGCGCTGTAGCCAGGATGGGTGGACTGTGGCGGCATGGTTTGGCCAGTGGCAGCAGCAGTGGCAGCGGCGGTAGCGGCAGCAGTGGCAGCGGCGGTGGCGTACTGGCTGACCTGTTGCATGAGATTTCTCATGAAGTCTGGGGGTAGGCCACCTAAGATGAGACAACATCACAAAAAGCTTAAGGTAGTGATTTGATTTACCAACTGTGTGGAACTGAGCTGTGAAAAGGCAATTTCACCTGGCTGGCCTGGCATCTGGTGACCAGCTGCAGGGTTAGCACTTGTGCCTGCACACATTCACAAATACCATCAAATAGTAACACACTGAGGGCCTGATTTACAAAGATCCAAACAACACACGGTACACACTATGGGTAATCTATAAAATAGCAAGTAATATTAGTGGGTGTGCTGCGTGCCATTTACAAACACTGCGCTAACAGTTGAAAAGTGGTGCAAACCTCCTTATTTAAATTATTACACGTACTTTACGGGGCATCACCACAGAGACACTCATTTATTGCACATTGTCACACGGTATGTGCCTACCTGCGAAATGCTGCTGTTTTCAAACATACAGGAGACATGTACAACTTTTTATGGCCATTTTAGAAGCAATCTTTATATTTGCATCTTCTAGTATTGTGGGCGTTTTAATTATCAGCATATATTTAGCATATTAATGAAAAAGACGCAAAATGTAATACACTCATAATTCTGCTCACTTAACAGACACTATCCACTTTGTACACGTTTAGTAGATCAAGTTTGCACATGTTTTAGTTAGGGATGTAACGGTATCAAAATCTCACGGTACGATAATTTCACGGGATTAAGGCCACGGTACGATATTATTGTGGTGTGTGTCCAAAAAAAAAAGCTTGGTAAAAAGGCCATAGTGTGTCAAATGAAGTGGCAGGAATGTTTAGGATAAACACGCTTACTTTAACCGAACACAAACATAATGTTGAAATGTTCAATCATCTTTTTTACTACAAACAAGTATTTGTAAGTGCAAATAATTGTGCAGGAAAATCTACTGCTTCAAGCAAATATGTAAAGGAATAACTTAACAGTGGATGTCTTTAAAGTAACATTGTTAACATCCAGTGACAATTTAAAATGTATTCTCTTTCAACTTTTACATTCTGACAAGCAGTGGTAATTTTTTATATCGGTCTGGAAAATGTTGTTTCTCAGAAAAGTTAACTAACATCTCTCAGAAAAGTTAACTAACAATCTAACTTTTAATAATGTTTTGGCCTTGGCTTATTTGTATGTTTGTTAGCAACATAACTCAACAAGTCATTGACAGATGTAATTTTCAAAAAACAATTCATGTTATCTACGACAAGTACGAACACATTTCACTTCCGGCTTACGATGTTTCATGCATCAGTTACATACATATACATCCCTAGTTTTAGTACACAAACCTTTAGTAAATCAGGCCCTGAGAGCACAGTAAAAATTATATTCAACCCTTCAAACGCTGCATTTAGCTTGATGCAGGAGTGCATGACTGCCAGCATCAAGACACACACACTGTGACATGCAGGAACATTCAATCAGTGGCGGGTAGGGGACAACACACCGTCCGTGTTCATCTGCATCATGACCACCGGAACTGCCTGGTGGCTGATCCTGATGACCCGGGGGCCAGCCTGTCCCTGTCCAGCCTGCTGATTGGACGGGGAAGTCTGTGAGGGGGTGGTCTGTCCCTGACCTGCCTGCTCCGACTGGCCGGCTGGCTGCGTGGGCGGCGCCTGTCCCTCTGTGCCATTTGCCGTCATTGTGGCGCCTACGTTCATCTGGAGTCGAGACAGACAAGGACGGAGTCAGTCAGGTTGTCATAAACCAGGGGTCACCAACGCGGCGCCCACGGGCACAAGGTCGCCCGTAAGGACCAGATGAGTCGCCCGCTGGCCTGTTCTAAAAATAGCTCAAATAGCAGCACTCTCGTCAGCTGATGCGCGAGCGCGTAACTGCGGCTGCTTGGCAACCAGCCAAACCCCACTTAATAAAATTATATTTTATTTTAGAGCACATCCACATCCCTATTCACCTAGGCAACCCCAGGAAATGTATATAATTCGGCATTATCAGTTTACGTTCACGCGCAGGTATAACGCGGCGCGCTACCGTCTCGTCTGCTGGTGCGCGAGCCCGGTAATTAGAATGCTGTGTCATATCAAGGAGGACAAAAGACACCAGCGCAGAGTGGAGAAAGCTTTGGTTCATTACAGATAATACAGAATTGTGCCAAAAGTGTACTATAACCAAAAGCTGAACGGACAGCCGGTAAGATTGCACTTTATTTCTCTTTGTGGGTGTGGCGCACCTGTTGCGCTGGTGAGATGGGGGGGGGGGGGGGGGGTGCATGTAGCGTGCTTAGTCTGGAAGCTAAATACACACAGTGTTTTGTGTAACTGTTGTTTGGTAAGGAAGTGTTGTGATTCTTTGCTTAGTTGGATAAATTTTGGAGCAGTTTGCTTCATCAGGAGGGTGAAGTCGCTCAACTTAAAGTGTTGGATTTAACTGTGTTGGATCATTGGCTGCTAGTGAGGGCATAGAAAAGGGGTATTTTTCTACCAGCAGACAGCGTTTAAGATTGAGTGTTTCACTGCTAAATTAATAATATATTTATATTGGATATGGATTTTAAATATGTATCTAAAATAGGTGGTTAATTGGTTAGGTATTTATGTATTTGCATATTGGGTTTTCTGCTGCATTTATCTATTGCGTTTCTGGTGTTAAATGTATTTTATATGTATCTTGGTGCATTTATGTTGAGACAATTTATTTAAAATCTGAATTAACTTAAAGGGAAAATATTAATCCATTTTCTTGCACTTGTTTAATTGTTAAGTGTTTGATAGCCTGATTAATAATTGTAAATTATGGGATTGATAATTGATTGATTTTTTACAGCATGTTAATCTTGTGGTGTTTTGTCCTTAAAGGTTTTTCACCTACTAAAGAAGCTAAAGGCTACTAAAGACAGCTAATGACAGCTAAATAAACTAATGTCTACTAACACTGCTAAAGATTGCTAAAAAGATTAAAGAAGAAAAAAGAAGCTGTTTCTTCGTTGGAAAAACTTGCAAACTAAAGGAAAATAAAAGGAAAAAAGTAACTACGGTCTGGTCTTTTGAGTGAAATCCAGAAGCCACATTCAGCATTGGTACATCCCTTCAAGTGTGGGATAAGCACAGTGAAAAAAGCAAAACACTTGACAAGCACTTACCAGTGAGCTGCCTCTATTTTTTAAATGTTATTTATTTACTAGCAAGCTGGTCTCGCTTTGCTCGACATTTTTAATTCTAAGAGAGACAAAACACACAAAAAATTTAAAAATCCAAGAAAATATTTTAAAGACTTGGGGCCGTACTTATCAAGCTTCTTAGAATTACTCCTAAGAAGTCTGCTAAGAGTTGACTTAAGAGTAAATAAATTATTCGCTGAAAGCTGCACTTAAAAGTTAGTTATCAAGCGTCTTACTCACACTTTCAGCGAAGTGTAGGACTGAATCTTAAGTGTCACACTCAGAGCTGAATTACGACATTACTATGTGCCGTAAACGGAATTTTAGGTGACGTAATTTCTGTGTCCATAGAAATGACCAATCACGGAAGGGAATCCGTTGTCTAAGAATAAAGAAATATCTTGGAAATATTTAAGTGGACAATGGGAGTGTATATTTTGACAATAAACTACAAAATAATACAAAACAAACTAGTCCCCGCCGGCACTCACGCTACCGCTCCCGCTCCCTCTCTTCTATCGCCCACACACTCACTGACGTCACTCACCTCACGGCCACACACATACGCTACTGTCATAACATTTTCTTTCCAATTCATTAATTAGGCAACTAATTTGAAACTGGTGTGGGTGGCTCTATATATACTAGCCCACTGCAGCCACATGCAGAAATCAACAAGGAATCGAAAAGTATTAAATCTGTGACAAAAATAATATCTGCTCTGTCTAAACGATACCGTTTGATCAGCTGCTCGTCATCAAAAAAAAAAAAAACATTGTTCCGTTCCCTGAACGTTCGCACATGTCTCTCTCGCCTCAGTGACATCCCCTGCTGGCAACTCCTAACCACTTAAGACACCTCTGAAGGTCTCTTCAATATCGTGGAGAGTAGGAGTGATTCTTAGACTTAAGAACGTTGATAAAAAGCTTTTATTCTTAAGTTTGAGAGTAGGACTAAATTTCGCAAATTCTCAGGACTTAAGTGTAAAATGGCACTCTAAGAAGCTTGATAAGTACGGCCCTTGGTCTTCACTAACTGACAAAGAAACAGATAACAGATTTGGTGTCCAGTTCAAAGTGTGACATGATTTATTTAAAAATTTGAGAGTTGACTTTTGTATTTTACATGAGTTATTATTTGTACAAACATGGTGCAAAGTAATTCATGATTTGTTCAAAAATGTTAGTGGCTAGCTAGTTAAAATGGGATATTGTGATTTCACAAGACTGTCTTAAAAGTGATCATTTGAAAATGTTCAATTTGAAAAATGTGCACTTAGAGAAAATATAAAAATAAAGTGTTGCATATTGATATTTATCTGTTTCTATATATATTAATTGTGAGAAATCATTAAGATGATCAGTGTTTCCACAAAGATAAATATAATTAATTATCAATAATAACATAGAGTTAAAGGTAAATTGAGCAAATTGGCTATTTCTGGCAATTTATTTAAGTGTGTATCAAACTGGTAGCCCTTCGCATTAATCAGTACCCAAGGAGTAGCTCTTGGTTTTGAAAAGGTTGGTGACCCCTGTCGTAAACACTGTCTAACCCCCAACAAGTGCATTCACTCACTTGCACTGGGATGTGGCGGTGCACAGCGCCGGGCATCGAGACAGGAACGGCATAGTGGGAGATTGGCCGCACCACATGGAGGTGGCGAGGCACCGGGCTCATGAGATTCAAGCGCAGGTCACTAAGGGCCACGAGGGCGTTGCCGAGGAGACGGAGACACTCCCATGTAAGAACAAGGGTCTGCTGGTCATCCTCTCTTTCCTATAAAAGAAAAAAACCTGTTACATCTGCAAATTCATGTTTTCTTCATTTTTTACATCCTGTAGGTTGAATGCGCTCCTATTTTTTTGTCCATGTAAGGTACAAAAACGTATTTGCGTCTAAAATCCTACTGTATTGTTGTTGTATTCTGCGGTGGTCGCAGTCTCCAGAATGGTGTGAGCTCGCTGGATGAAGGGTTGCAGCCTCTCCTCCACCCTCCTTAGTTCAGACAACATCTCCGATAGCTCAGTTGGACTTGGGTGACTAACGCAAGAAAATAATGTTGTTATTTGAAACCAAATCAGTCAATTTTGTTCAAATAGGTGAGAGTCTCACTTGGGTCCAGGTTGAGGCGTTGGTCCCTCAGATGTTGCAGATGAGGTGGGTGGAGGTGGGGGGGTCATAGGAGGAGGGGAGGTGTCCATGGGCTGAGCAGAGGGAGAGGGGGTGGAAGTGGACGATGAAGACAAGGGAGGAGGCATGGCCACGGAGGAAGTCGTGTCTCTTTGTGCAGATGAGTCGGCTGTTCGACCCTGACACAGACGTAAATGTGGTCAAGATGGTCAAAGATGACACATAAGGGCTACACAATTTTGAGAAAAAACCTAATTGCGATTTCTTTCCACAAAATTGTGGTTGAAATTCGATTTGTGATTTTTATAATTTATACATATAAATGCATAAAACTGCGAAAATAATAAGTGAAGGAAGACATGTTACTTTTAAACAAGGGGTGTCAAAACTACGGCCCGCAGGGCCAAATAGGAGCCACCAACGTCTGTAACTTGGCCTGCTTAACGACATGAGTATAATAACGAATCTTACCCACAGTTGGATTGCATTCATGTTAATGACAATTTTAATGCAACGTTTGTGTCGCCAACCAGTGGACAACATGAGTAATTCAGGTCAATGACCTTTAATAATGCTCTGAATGGAAATATGCGCAGATTCACTTATATGCCCCAATGCAAACAACCTTACCAAGTCATGGTGCAAAATCATTGCATATAATCAACTAATAGCGGGAAGTTACCTCCATCCTTTCAATTAAATCATTGATGTCTCTCAGCATGTTCTCAGCCAGCACCAGCCTCAGCCGGGGTTCACTCTGCACCTGCTGATCCATGTCGATGTGCACGTTCACTGACCCATTGCTCTGAAACAGAGAAGGTGGAAGTCAGGTCTTTACACCTGGCATCTCTGAATTACAAAAAGCAGAAGGCACAAACACACAACTCCTTAAAGGGGAACTGCACTTTGTTTGTAATTTTGTCTATCATTCTCAATCACTATGTAAGACAGGAACACATGTTTTTCTTTTTTTTAAGCATTTTAAATAGTAAATAAATGTTAGCAAATATCAGCTAACAGAGTCAATGGGAGTACCGCATTTTCCGGACCATAGGGTGCACCGGATTATAAGGCACACTGCCGATGAGCGGGTCTATTTTCATACAAAAGGCGCATTAAAAGGGGTCATATTATGATTTTTTTCCCCCTAAATTTAGAACACTTCCTTGTGGTCTACATAACATGTAATGGTGGTTCTTTGTTCAAAGTGTTGCATAGATTATGTTTTACAGACCATCTTCAAGCCGCTTTCTGACCGTCATTTCAGGATGCCCCGTTTTGTGGGCGGAGTTATTTACGTGGCTCACCTTTGGCAGCGTCTTCTCCCCGTCATCTTTGTTGTACCGTGTAGAGTGCACGGACAGGAGTGTAAGAAGTGTCAAAAGATGGAGCTAACTGTTTTAATGCCATTCAGACTTTACCCAAATCAATAACGGAGCAGCATCTCCTCATCCGTGGCTCACTAGTGCAACGACGACGCCAGAAATGTGCCCCGTGAAAAAACGACCGACCGGAACTCTCTAATAATTAAAGTTCCATGGGTGAATTATGTAAACCCACTACACCAATTTTTTACGCTTTCATAGCGAGAGTACTGACAGATATAAGTTAGAACTTTACGCTACTTCATATTAGAAATGGCAACAGCAGAGGATGAATGCCCCATAACAAGGAGATAGAGAAAAAGAAGAAGCTTATCGACCCTGGTGTCTGCACGGACTAAAAAGGCGGACGCACACAAATTTTCAGGACGTATGCAGATCCCAAATACAGATCAGCAGGTACCAGAACGTAAGAAAAGTTGGTTTTGCATAATATTGCAAAACAAAACGCGAGATAATATGTCTGCTGATAGGTGCCATTTTGCGGTCCTTATACACACACCAGAATAATACTCATATGTTGAAGCACAGTACGTCTGACTACGGTAGCCGTAATGCGCCAACGATCCATCAAGCGTTGCGGCTTCATAGCTTACCAAAATAGAACTAAAACATGTTGATAGGTTTTAGAGCGCGGTGTGTAATGTTCTATATTCTCGATGGAACATTTAAAATGTTGGTGTTGTTTACTGGCGTTATATTGCAGTCTACACGTATCTCTTGTGTGACTGCCATCTCTGGTCACACTTATCACAACATTTACCAAATAAAACAGCTTCGAGGTTGGTAAGAAAAACCAAAATGATTCCGTACATTAGGCGCACCGGGTTATAAGGCGCACTGTTGAGTTTTGAGAAAATGAAAGGATTTTAAGTGCGCCTTATAGTCCGAAAATATGGTACACTATTCCGCCCACAAAGCCCTTTAAATAACCATCCAAAAACCGCCAAAAATACTAATCTTGTGACCTGAATACTAACCAACTATTAGCGATAGTTATTATAAGCTATAATGCAGACAATCTATTTTTAGCGACATATTGATCACAGAGAGCTAACTAGCTTATGCTGCTATATTGAGGCGGTGAGCTGCTGCTGCATCACCTCTGAGTTAGTAAAATTTAATTCTAGGTTATAAATCATGCCTCTCACCTGGATAGTAGAAGGATGTGGCCATAAATTGAGAAGTTTGTCAACTTTGACATCCAATTTATACCCGGTTTGGATGCTCTTTAGAGCGCTTTATAGGCGGAATCTTATTGAATCCAGTGTTACCTGACTTTTATTTACAAGTTAGAATGCATAAAAAAAGGAAAATATGTGTTCTTGTTTTACATAAGGATAATGAATGATAGTCAAAATTCTAAAAAAGCACAGTTCCACTTTAATAAGTTATTCATCAGCTGTCATAAATTTTACATAACTGCACAAGCATATCCCCAACAAATGTTTTAGAGAGGTGACTACATTTTGAAGATCCAACAGATGAATTACTATTTGAATATTTCAAAACACTCAGCTGTTCCCAACACATTCTTGACTTACCCCAGCGCTGGTTGTCACTCTGGCATTTCTTGCATTATCCCCCATGTTGGACATCATCTGCTGTACCGACATCTAAATTGGAACATTCCATTGACGTTTAACACAGCAAGAGCACATTTTTCACCTAAAGACTAAAAGTAAATGAGGATGAAATGTACCTGTATTTGTTGGGGATCCATGATGTTGACTGGGAGGTTGAATGTGCCAAGCATGACGTAACTGTTGGCATTACGATCGTGTGGAGGCACTTGAGAACTATCGTGGGACGAGGATGAGGGCCCGCTGTCGGCTGAACTGCCCCCCGACCCAGAGCCGGGCTGGGAGGGCGGAGGGGGCGCCCGCTCCACAAGGTGGATCACCTTGCCAGCTACATCTGGAACAGACAAAAAAAACACTGTCATTGCATTTTCGTTTTGAGACTAAATTGAATTCTAGCAGTGTTATAATAAATGGTAAATGGATTATACTTGTACGCCTTTCTCCCTTCACGGTACTCAAAGCGCTTAGACACTATTTCCACATTTATCCATTCACACACTGATGCGAGACCCATCAGGAGCAAAGGTGAAGTGTCTTGCTCAAGGACACAACAGACGTGACTCGAATGGCAGGAGCTGGTGATCGAACCAGGAACCCTCAAGTTGCTGGCACGGCCGCTTTGCCACCCGAGCCACATCGTCGGCTAATAAATAACCCTTGGACTACTTACTGTAGTCTGCCAGTGTCCTTTCATCCTGTAAAACTCTGCCCTGGTAGATGAGCCTCTGTTTGTCGACAGGGATTCCCACAGAGGACGCAATGTGCTCCTTGAACTCTTTCACGGTGAGCTACGGAAAATAAAATATACCACATATGAGTTGAGTCAAGCTGACTGACATTTCAATCTAGAGAAATCTGAATTTACCTGAGCACCAACAGTGTAAGTTCTGCTCTGAGAATCTAAAGTTTTGACGGTCACTTCTATGTCAGCACTTTGTTCCTCCATGGTGTTTCTGTATCCCACACAAGTGATTAAGGGTTAAACATACTGGCAAACGGATTTCCTTATGGTCTAACACAGTGAACCCCAAACTACCGTATACATATACTATATGTATATGTATACGGTATACATATACATATATACATACATATATATACATATATACAAATGTATATATATATATATATATATATTATGTATATACATATATACTGTACATACTTGCCAACCCTCCCAGTTTTACCGGGAGACTCCCGGAATTCCGCGCCTCTCCCGATAACCTCCCGGAAGAAATTTTATCCCGATAAACTCCCGGAATTCAGCCGGAGGTGGAGGCCACGCCCCTTCCAGCTCCATGCGGACCTGAGTGGGGACAGCGGCGACAGTCTGTTTTCACGTCCGCTTTCCCACAATATAAACAGCGTGCCTGCCCAATCACGTTATAACTGTAGAATGATCGAGGGCGAGTTCTTGGTTTCTTATGTGGGTTTATTGTTAGGCAGTTTCATTAACATCCTCCCAGCGCGGCAACCACACACAACAACAGCAGTCACGTTTTCGTCTAGCGTAAAGCAGTTCGTCTGCCGTAAACAGCAATGTTGTGACACTCTTAAACAGGACAATACTGCCATCTACTGGATAGCCTCCAGAACACCGAAATTCAAGTATTTCTTATGTATAATAAAATAAATATATCTATATATATATCTATATCTATATATATATATCTATATCTATAGATATATAGATATAGATATATAGATATATATATATAGCTAGAATTCACTGAAAGTCAAGTATTTCATACATATATATATATATTAGAGATGCGCGGATAGGCAATTATTTCATCCGCAACCGCATCACGAAAGTCGTCATCCAACCGCCATTCACCCGAACCAACATTTTATCAAAACCACAACCGCCCGCCACCCGGGCGGTATTTATCATTATTATAATATTATTGTCATTTCCATTAAGAAAGTGTTGACTATTGTTGCCAATGCCCTCAGATCAGGAGTGCGTTCCTCACACTTTGTGTGCGCAGTTGCAGCAAGCAGAACGATGCTTTTAAGAAGTTAAAAAAATGTTTTAGAAAGACAAGGCCTATATAGGCCTATATTTTTGTTAGGTAAAAAAAAAAATTCTGAATTTATTTCAATGAATATTAACTTGTTAAAGTTAAAGTGCTCAAATAGGGACGAGGGCGGGGTGCACAGTGAAACAGTGAACAATTTTGCGACAAAGATGAACCTTTATTGATTGATCTGCAGCCATGACAAAATATCAGACAATCTCCATTGTCAACGACAGGCAGGAAAATAAAGATAAACACATAGCCTATGTTGTAGGCATAGGCATAGGCTCATACGTTTTTAACTTGAAATAAAAAAATAAATAAAAAATGTGCCTCATAAGCCTTAGGCTGTCAATCACGCGCACAAACTTAAATTATACAACAACATATGTATGTCATCCCTATTTAAACAAAAATAAATTAAATAAATAATAATAATTGAATTATAATGAAAATAGACGGTCGCGACGAACAAAGCAGGCCTTACATTGTAGCCAATCGGAGATGCGCTTCACTTGAAAGCGAGGCCAAATAATTAACACGCAGTAGTATATCTCCAATAGAAAAAACACCCACAATAAACAACGCAATTGCCTTAATTCCTTTGCATTGTAGTGCGCCCAAACAACACGTAACCATCACAATTATTCAGCTGACCGAACTCAATATAGGTTAGACATGGTCTTATTTGGTATAGCCTAGGTAACGTAGACTAATTCGTTTAACATATCCAACCGTATGTCTACTTACTTTTTTTTTTTTAGCACTATGCAGGAATAAAATGGCATCTACAGTGCCAGGATTCATGCAGGCGAGAGCGCCTGGCCTCTAAAATGCGCGCTCTCTAAAATGCCCCTGCTGCGCTGAAGGAGCGCTCACTTGTGGCACTTGTTGCTGGGACACATAGGAAGGATTCTCTTTATACATTTAACTATGTATATAACCGAATTGGTTCAACCGCCATCCGCCCGAATCTATTTAAAATCTATTTTTTTCGTCATTCACCCGCCCGGATTAACCGCGGACACCGCGGGTGTGCCCGCAATCCGCGCATCTCTAATATATATATATATATATATATATATATATATATATATATATATATATATATTCTGTATATATATGAAATATATATGAAATACTTGAGTTGGTGAATTCTAGCTGTAAATATACTCATCCCCTCTTAACCACGCCCCCTGCCCCCAAACCCCGCCCCACCCCCGAACAAGCCCCCCACCTCCCAGAATCGGAGGTCTCAAGGTTGGCAAGTATGATATACATATATATACACATTTACACATATATATATATATATATATATATATATATATATATATATATATATATATATATATATATATATATATATATATATATATATATATATATACATACATATATATATACATATATTTATATACATACATATATATACATATACATATATGTGTACACACATACACATATACATACATATACAGTGGGGCAAAAAAGTATTTAGTCAGCCACCCATTGACAATCAATGGGTGGCTGACTAAATACTTTTTTGCCCCACTGTATACATACATACATACAGTACACACACACATATCTATATATATATCTATATATCTATATATATATATATATATATATCTATATATATATATATATATATATATATATATATATATATATATATACATACATACATACATACATATATATGTATTAGGGC
>NC_084741.1:24598489-24603489 GCF_033978785.1 Entelurus aequoreus | reverse complement strand
TGTCTTAATGAAATTAAACAATGGATGTCCGCTAACTTTTTGCAACTCAACGCTAAGAAAACGGAAATGCTGATTATCGGTCCTGCTCGACACCGACACCTATTTAATAATACCACCTTAACATTTGACAATCAAACAATTACACAAGGCGACTCGGTAAAGAATCTGGGTATTATCTTCGACCCAACTCTCTCGTCTGAGTCACACATTAAGAGTGTTACTAAAACGGCCTTCTTTCATCTCCGTAATATCACAAAAATTCGTTCCATTTTGTCCACTAGGGACGCTGAGATTATTATTCATGCGTTTGTTACGTCTCGTCTCGATTACTGTAACATATTATTTTTGGGTTTTCCTATGTCTAGCATTAAAAGATTACAGTTGGTACAAAATGCAGCTGCTAGACTCTTGACAAGAACAAGAAAGTTTGATCATTTTACGCCTATACTGGCTCATCTGCACTGGCTTCCTGTGCACTTAAGATGCGACTTTAGGTTTTACTACTTACGTATAAAATACTACACGGTCTAGCTCCATCCTATCTTGCTGATTGTATTGTACCATATGTCCCGGCAAAAAACCTGGATTCAAAAAAAGTCTGCGGGCTACAGAGCGTTTTCTATTCAGGCTCCAGTACTCTGGAATGCCCTCCCGGTAACAGTTAGAGATGCTACCTCAGTAGAAGCATTTAAGTTCCATCTTAAAACTCATTTGTATACTCTAGCCTTTAAATAGACCCCCTTTTTAGACCAGTTGATCTGCCGTTTCTTTTCTTTTCTCCTGAGAAAGACTGAACTAAAATGGCACCGAAAAGGAAATCATATACTGCAGATTACAAGCTGGACGTAGTAAAATATGCATCAGAAAACAGCGATCGAGCAGCCATCGTCACTCACACGCCAACCAATAAGAATTCGGCGGGGGCGGGGTCATGGCAGAGATGCATTGTGGGTTTTGGAATGCTAAGTGCTATATGCTATACGCTACTGCCGGAGCTATTAAAATGGACCACATCAACGTTGGCGGTAACTTATAAAAACTGAGAAGTACTGAACTAAAATGGCACCGAAAAGGAAATCATATACTGCAGATTACAAGCTGGACGTAGTAAAATATGCATCAGAAAACAGCGATCGAGCAGCCATCGTCACTCACACGCCAACCAATAAGAATTCGGCGGGGGCGGGTCATGGCAGAGATGCATTGTGGGTTTTGGAATGCTAAGTGCTATATGCTATACGCTACTGCCGGAGCTATTAAAATGGACCACATCAACGTTGGCGGTAACTTATAAAAACTGAGAAGTACTGAACTAAAATGGCACCGAAAAGGAAATCATATACTGCAGATTACAAGCTGGACGTAGTGAAATATGCAGCAGAAAACAGCGATCGAGCAGCCATCGTCACACACACGCCAACCAATAAGAATTCGGCGGGGGCGGGTCATGGCAGAGATGCATTGTGGGTTTTGGAATGCTAACTGCTCAGTCTTCTTTCTGCCTTGCATCGTCTATATTAGATATATAACAACGGGTGGGTGGCGGGCGGTTGTGGTTTTGATAAAATGTTAGTTCGGGTGGATGACGACTTTTGTGATGCGGTTGCAGATGAAATAATTGCCTATCCACGCATCTCTAATACATACATACATAAATAAATATAAATGATAAATGGGTTATACTTGTATAGCGCTTTTCTACCTTCAAGGTACTCAAAGCGCTTTGACAGTATTTCCACATTCACCCATTCACGCACACATTCACACACTGACGGCGGGAGCTGCCATGCAAGGCGCTAACCAGCAGCCATCAGGAGCAAGGGTGAAGTGTCTTGCCCAAGGACACAACGGACGTGACTAGGATGGTAGAAGGTGGGGATTGAACCCCAGTAACCAGCAACCCTCCGATTGCTGGCACGGCCACTCTACCAACTTCGCCACACCGCCCCCCTACATACAGTACATACATATATACAGTATATATATATATATATACACATACATACATACATACATACATACATACATACATACATATATATATTTATATATATATATATATATATATATATATATAAATACACCGTATTTTTCGGACTATAAGTCGCAGTTTTTTTCATAGTTTGGCCGGGAGTGCGACTTATACTCAGGAGCGACTTATGTGTGAAATTATTAACACATTACCGTAAAATATCAAATAATATTATTTAGCTCATTCACGTAAGAGACTAGACGTATAAGATTTCATCGGATTTAGCAATTAGGAGTGACAGATTGTTTGGTAAACGTATAGCATGTTCTATATGTTATAGTTATTTGAATGACTCTTACCATAATATGTTACGTTAACATACCAGGCACGTTCTCAGTTGGTTATTTATGTGTCATATAATGTACACTTATTCAGCCTGTTGTTCTCTATTCTTTATTTATTTTACATTGCCTTTCAAATGTCTATTCTTGGTGTTGGGGTTAATCAAATAAATTTCCCCAAAAAATGCGACTTATACTCCAGTGCGACTTTTCTATGTTTTTTTCTTCCTTTATTATGCATTTTCGGCCGGTGCAACTTATACTCCGGAGCGACTTATAGTCCGAAAGATACGGTATATATATATATATATACACTGCTCAAAAAAAATAAAGGAACAGTTTTTTATCAGGGTATGGCATGAATTCAATTGCACTTTTCTGATAAGGTTTTGGTCAGGTACGTGGCAGAGGGGGTTGTTAATCAGTTTCAGCTGCATTGGTGTTGATGGAATTAACAACAGGTGCACTAGAGGGGCAACAACGAGATGACCCCCAAAACAGGACTGGTTTTGCAGGTGGAGGCCATTTCAAGTTCCTCCCTCTTGATCTTTTTTAACTGTTTTTCCACAAGTGTTGGCTTTAGCTAGAGTCATTATCACGACTGAGAGCATGAGGTGATTTCTTAACCCTCCTGAAGTTGCGCAGATTGTCCTACTCCTCCAGGATGGCACGTCCATGCGTGCTGTTGCAAAAAGATTTGATGTGTCTCCCAGTACAATCTCCAGAGAATGGAGGAGATTCCAGGAGACAGACAGTTACTCTAGGAGAGCTGGACAGGGCCGTAGACGGTCCTCATCCCAGCAGCAGGACCAATATCTGCTGCTTTGTGAAAGGAGGAACAGGTTGAGCACTGTCCGAGCCCTAAAAAAATGACTTCCAGCAGGCTACTGGTGTGAATGTCTCTGCCCAAACAGTCAGAAACAGACTTCACGAGGGTGGCCTCAGGGCACGACGTCCTGTAGTGTGCCCTGTGATCACTGCTCAGAACCGTGGAGCTCGATTGGCGTTTGCCATAGAACACCAGAATTGGCAAGTCCGCCACTGGAGCCCTATGCTTTTCACAGATGAGAGCAGGTTTACCCTGAGCACCTGTGATAGACGTGAAAGGGTCTGGAGAAGCCAAGGAGAGCGCTATGCTGCCTGCAACATCATTCAGCATGACTCGTTCGGTGGTGGGTCAGTGATGGTCTGGGGAGGCATTTCCATGGAGGGACCAACAGACCTCTACAGGCTAGAGAACGGCAGTCTGACTGCCATTAGGTATCGGGATGAAATCCTTGCACCCATGGTCAGACCCTACGCTGGTGCAGTAGGTCCTGGGTTCCTCCTGGTCCACGACAATGCCGGCCTCATGTGGCAAAAGTGTGCAGACAGTATCTGCACACTTGAAGGAATTGACACAATTGAATGGCCCTCACGATCACCTGATCTAAACCCTAAAGAACACCTCTGGGACATAATGTTTCGCTCCATCAGAGCGTGTTGGCTGAGGTTGCTCCTCAGACTTTACAGGAGCTCACTGATGCCCTTAGACAGATCTGGTAGGACATCCCACAAGACACCATCCGTGGTCTCATTAGGAGCATGCCGCGACGTTGTCAAGCATGCATACAAGCACGTGGGGGCCACACAAGATATTGAAAATAATTTTGAGTTGCAGAAATGGAATTTAGGCAAAATGGACGAGCCTGCCACATCATTTTTTCACTTTGATTTTTGGGGTGTCTATATACTGAGCCCTCTGTAGGCTGAAAACTTTTATTTCCATCAAAAAATGTGGTATCCTTTTGTTCCTGAGACATTAAACTGTCCATATCAGTATAGATATCCCACTTTTTTTTTTTCACCATTGAAATCGGATGTGTTTTCAAAGTGTTCCTTTAATTTTTTTGAAGTGTATATATATACATATATATATATATATATATATATATATATATATATATATATATGTATATATATATATATATATATATATATATATATATATCATACATATATATATATATATATCATACTTGCCAACCTTGAGACCTCCAATATCGGGAGGTGGGGGGCGGTGGGGGGTGGGGGGGCGTGGCCAAGGGCGTGGTTAAGAGGAGAGTATATTTACAGCTAGAATTCACCGAATCAAGCATTTCACACATATATATATATATATATATATATATATATATATATATATATATATATATATATATATATATATATATATATATATATATATATATATATGTATGAAATACTTGACTTTCAGTGAATTCTAGACTTTCAGTGAATTCTAGCTATATATATATTTTATTTGTATTTTTTATTTTATTATACATATAAATAAAAGACATACTTGAATTTCAGTGTTCTGCAGGCTATCCGGTAGGTGGCAGTATTGTCCTGTTTAAGAGTGTCACAACATTGCTGTTTACGGCAGACGAACTGCTTTACGGTAGACTAAACGTGACTGCTGTTGTTGTGTGTTGTTACCGCGCTGGGAGGACGTTAATGAAACTGCCTAACAATAAACCCACATAAGAAACCAAGAACTCTCTCTGCTTGTTGTGCACTCTACTCTCTAAAAGCCGTAGATGTTATGACGTCATTGGGCAGACAAGCTGCTGGGAAAGCGGACGTGAGAACGGCTGTCCCCACTCAGGTCCACATTGAGCTGGAGGGAGCGTGGCCTCCAGCTC